>NC_091733.1:10797961-11100991 GCF_030179895.1 Drosophila kikkawai | reverse complement strand
GCTTGCTCGCTATTGGCAATGTATGTAGCGCCGCACCTTTGCACCCGGCAAGACTAACGAGCTTCTGCTCTCCTTCCACAGATCCTATTCATATCGGGCCTGGGCTGTGTGATCGGCGTGGAGCGTACCCTGCGCTTTTTCTTCCAGCGGCACAAAGTCAAGGGCACGACAGCCTTCTTTGGTGGAATATTCTTCGTTCTGCTGGGCTTTCCTATCATCGGGATGATCATTGAGTGCTATGGATTCTTTGCACTGTTCAGGTTCGCCAAGTTCTATTTTAATTCACATTTTTCCTTCTGCCAGTAGCTGTCGTTAAAAGGCACTCAACGTACTTTCCGTTAATTGTAAACTGTATTAAATTATTTTGCTTTTACCATAGTTCAGAGGTTAATTAACTTGACGCCTCTTAGGTTCTTTAAATTTCTTATTCGCTGGCACACATAGAAAGCTTGTGATGCTGATAGCTTCATCATAGGTTACCATTATGTTTTACATCAATGTAGATAGAGTTAAAGTGTGTCTTAGTTGCTTATTACCTTCCTATTGGAACTAATATTTGTATAACTACAATATTGTATGAATTTAATGGTCAACTGTTGTATTTATTACCTTGTCTATATTGATTATTTCATTTACTAAAATAAGACAAACGGTAGACAATCGTGGAAAAGTGACTATAAAAGTGGCATATTTAATTTAGATTATAATTCTGGCCCTAAACTTGCAAATTATCTGTTTAAACATTGTTAACTACCTTCCCATTTTACTATTTCAAGACACACATGCAACAACCAAAGCTATTGCCTTTTTTTTTTTTTTTTGGAAAAAACGCAATGTTGAATATGAGTGAAATGACAATATGATTATTTTAACAATTCAACTCAACTAACTTTTGCTTTTTGCCTAGTTTTTATATCTTTATCTGTTAATCTTGTAATCTTGTATCCCTTGAAAACTTTCCAAATCAATTCATGAATACTAATAACCTAATGCATCTCTTGCAGCGGTTTCTTCCCGGTGGCCATAAATTTCCTTGGACGCGTGCCAGTGCTAGGATCGTTTTTCAATTTACCATTTATGCAACAGGTAAGAGGGCAGCATGAATAATGCTTAAGTTCATCAACAACCATCATTCCATCGTGCCATCGGCACGGACCTCCATACACACACATCTCTTGTCACGACGAGAAATCCCACTGAATAAACACTGGAACGGGTTCTCTAAACAACCAAGCGGAAAGTCGGTTTCATAGCCAATTTTGGTTTTAATCTAAGCTATGTATTTCAACATTTACAAGTCCAAAGAAAGTGAGTAGTGGGCGCGACACAATTAGTGGTTCTTGTTCCAGTCCTCGCGTTCCTCGCGCTCCTTGACCACCTCGTTCAGATAGGGCTCCAAGTACTTGACATCCTCCTCGTACTTGGTCCACTGCTCCTTGGGCAGGATCGTCTTGGTCATGGACAGGTGCAGGGCACGCATGATGCGGTAGTTGCGCTCATCGTACAGCTTGCGGGGCAGGCGGCGGACGGCCTCCTTCACGTCCTCGTTCTCGTACAGGCAGTCGTCACGGTGCAGACCTGGAATAACCAACACATGGATGATTTGCCCGACACACATCGCGTGCTCTTCTCCTTACCGTACTGGTTGAATCCAGACAGATTGTAGGCCCATCGTCCCAGGTTGGCTGCGGTTGGAAGGAAAAATTCGCGTTATATATTTACGTAATCAGTGTGGAGCACAACGGCTCGTTGAACGTTGACGCAGTGATAAAAGTGTCCAGGGTGTTCCTTTTCTCCCTGGGGATACTCACACAAAACCGCTGGACCTCTCCTGGCAATGTAGCTCGACATTATTTACGTTGAACGAGGGAAAATTTGGATAAATCGAACGTTTGTCTTTTGCTTTTAGGTATGGCCAGCTGGCTGCAGCTAGAGGTGAGAGTCGGGCTAGTTATCGAATGCAATCAACTGAACTATCGAAACGTTAGGGTTGCGTTGACGAAGTCGGTTCACCGTTTTATTCGATTATTTTTTCAATTTCCACAAGTGGGAAAAGAATAAAAACGCAAAATCTATTTTTTTATATCAAGCAACAAAAAGGAAATGGCTCTGATTTAGCCAAAATATTTACCTATACTTTTCTCTTTTCTATTTTCTTTTTAGATTGTCCAAAAACTTGGTGGAGATGGCAACCGAACAACGGTGTAAAATATTTGTAGAACTTATCTTAAATTTACAAAGACTTGTTTGTGTAAAAAGGTTAATAAATTCAAATAAAATTCTTGTAAAACAAATGTTTTGAGCAAGTTATCGATTGAACTAAAGGGACTTTAATTTTGTACATATTCATCTTTCTTTTTTTACATTTAAAAGCCATAAAAAATGTATTTAAAATATAAGTAATTCATCTTTTGCGTGGTAAGTTAAGGTCTTAGTATTTATAATTTTTAAAGTTTTTTTTTTATAGACATAATAATACAATTATTAAAGAATGAAAAGACAATAAAAATAAATAAGAGACTAAATTAAAAAAGCTGTAAAAATAAGGTTTGTTTTTCTTTAAAATAATTAAAAAGTAAGGACAAAAAATTATTTTCTTTCTAAATATAATGTTATATATTAAACCACTTTACTATCATTTTTTATAATTTGTTTTACAATTTCTTCTGACTAATCATGAGCAGAAAAACAGTCACTGTCTGACTCAATTTACTAGAGTAAATAACAAGAAAATCCATTCATTTTAAGTTATCTGGATCCGTCTTTGTATTACAATGCACTTGTCATACATTTGCAGGGTATTATACTTTTTTAAAATTGTCAAAAAATCATAAAATTGGTCTTTTTCTAAATTATTAAACTTTTTTCTATGCTTTATTTGTTAACCTAATAGAAGTTGGCACATACATTTGGCTTAGTTATGATTGATTTCCTATTTTAATTCAAAATATCATATTGCAAACTGTAAAGGTATACAGACTTCGGCTTCCCGGAGAGTTAGCTTTGTTTCTCGTTTATTTATTGGGTTTTAGGTTTCAACTATATAAAGTTTACGTTAACGGTTGTCAACTGACAAAATACAAGTAAAAATGTGAATATTTATGGCTTAATAAAATAATCAGTATGAAAACCATCTGTCGAAACCGTACATCAATCATTGTAGCCGTAAAAATAACCACATTTCATGAGAAGTATACTAAGTAAACTTTATACCATGTACTTTAACTCTTTAACTTTTTCTTTTTTGCGTTACCTCTGAGCTCTCAAAGGCAAGAGGATCAGCTCAGACCTGAACTCACCAAAACGGTGACTTGTCTGGGAGCTGAAAGAGATTATACATTCCCTTCAGGATTTCAGGATGTTTCTTTAAGAAGAATAGCTCTACTTTCTAAAGCCACCGCCCGTGTCAAAAAAAAAAGAAAATATATTATTGAAATATTCGTTTATGTTTAAAGTACATATGTTGTTGTTTTATTTATGCCTACAAAATATCAATTTATACAAATTAAAGAACATATACAAATTCATTATATATACATACACTAAGGCTGGCCCCAGAACACGACACTTTTGTAGTTATTCCTCTTCGGATATCTTTACTTTCGGATTGCTAAACACACACGCGTTAAATATATACATATTTATAACATTAAGCTCCGTTCCAGCCTTAGTTTACACATATATATCACTGGGCACATATTTTAGTTTTTCCCCCCAATGCGAGCGAGAGAGAGAGAGAGACAGAGAGAAAGAAATCACTTATTGTTCTTTGCCGCAGTCAATGATAAAAACTCATCCTTTCGAGCCAAGTATTCATTGTAACGAAGAAATGCATAGCTGTAAAGAACAATAAAATATTATTAGGTATTAGCTTTTGAATGTGTAAGTCTGTGGGTGTCGATCTTAATTCTTCTGTATTCTCATTACACACATGTGTGTTCATATTATTTATTCAAGTGGCGACGACAGACAGAACAGGAACATGCTTATATCAAATATTAAAGATTGCAATCGGGCTGCTTTCTCTTTATCAGCATTTTTATACGCATATTCTTGATAACAATGAGGAAATCTAAAGACTTTTAATCGTTCAATGTTCGCATTCCTATTTCGTCATATTCATTCTTTTGCTTTATCTAGGGGGAAAATATTTGTTTTTTAAAGTCATATGTGAAAATAACAATTTACATTTCCAAGAGCAAAATGTATATCCTAAGGAGGAGAAACATTGATGCACAAATGTTTTCGATCATCGATGCTTCTCCACCTTTTATCCCGAAAGTCTCCAAATTTGGAGAGCTCCTTTACAGATTGATAACTCACCCTACATAATCGAAATCGATAGTGGAATGCTCAGCTTGCAACAGGGACCACACCGTCCAGAAAATATGGGATGCCAATGCAAACTGGTTGACCTGGACGTAAAGCAGCTCGACCTCCTCGTTCTGAATGTAGCTACGTTGAAGGTATTTCTCGAGGTAGACGCGCAGCCACTTTAGCTGAAAGTCACGCTTCGGATAGCGGGAATAGTCTACCTCATCCACGCCGCACATCTCCGCAAAGTGATTGCCAATATCGAATGCCTGAAAGTTATAGTCGGCGTACTCGTAATCAATAAAGTTCACCGTGTTCAGGCTCTTCGTGTAGACAACATTGCCCAGCAGTAGGTCGTTGTGGGAGAAGACAATTGGACTGTCCAGAGCCTCCAGGTATTTGTAGAGCTTATTAAACTCATCGCGCAGTCGGCTGATAGGTAGAAACGTTCCTTTCACTCTGCAATTCGGAGGGGTATGCATTTGAACAAAACAATCGATCAGTGGATCAGTGGATCAGAGGAGCTGTTGTCATTTCCTTTCCTACCTTTTGTGTTTTTCAGCATCACTAAAACGTTCAGGTACTAAATCAAGAAAGCTCTGCGTCTTCTTCCAAATCATCGGCATTGGCTTGGTCGCCGAGCTCTCCCCGTGCTTCTTCACCTTGCGATGCATCTCGGCCATGCGACGGGCGACCAAGGGCCATATCTCTGGACAGAGCACACTGTCAGTATTTAGGGTGGTTCCAGGTACGTATTCGTAGACGAGACCGTTCTTGAACGTGGCATATAGCGATGGCGCTAGGCCATAAGTATGCAGTAGTAGAAAGTTTTGCGTCTCAGCCTTGCGATCTATCAGTAGGTCCGTTTTATTGCCATATATCCTAACGAGCACTACGTTATCGGAGTACTGTACAGGTGCACCGTTTTCAGCCGCCGCATCGTCATCATCATTCTTCTCGATAATGACCGTATCCTCCTCCTCGGATTCCTGCGTCTTGATCGGCAGATACGGGCCACCGTTTTCATGGCTCAATTTGGTGCTCTCCTTGTGGAAACATCCGACCAGCTTGTTCGTGATGCCATCGGTAAAACTCTAGAATTAGCAAGACCCAGAGGAAATGTTACAATTTAAATAGTGTTTTGTGGATATCGCTAATATGTATGTACATACATATACATATAGTATGTACATAAGTATGGGTGAGTGAGCGAAAATGGGTTTAGGACTAAATGCTAATGAATTGCGGCTGCTACGTGAACGTGATATATGTATAAACTGTACTATAATTTTACGTACATTAAGTTATTACGAACTATAACCAAACGAGATACATATACAATATGAGGGGGTTTAGTCCAAGGAAATATTAAGAATAAGATGAGTAACGCCAAACGTTTCGAAACAGAGTAATATTCTCAGGCATTCTAGATCTATCTGCCTGAGATTTCAGCAAAAGATAGGTTGAGAGTACATTTCAGAAGTCCTCGCGTTACGCATCTTATTCTAATTATATTGTCTTTGCTTCACACTTATGTGTGTTCTTAAGCCGGAACCATTCACAAAAGCTACAAAATAAAAGGCTTATGGCACCTCTTCCTTATCGACTCCACCATTCGGCTACTCATATGTACATATATGACTATATGTTTGTGTCCAGCACATGGAGGAGGTTAACAACAACGCACACACACACAAGACCCGAGGTACGTGTGTAGTAATTGCGGTGATAAACTTTTTGACATTAGCTATTTGCGTGCCTAGCGTTTCGGTAAAGACGAAACCCTGTCATATTGATACATATATTGCTTATATAGAGCGTTATTCGCATTGTTGCCGACACAACAACCCGCTATTAGATAGAGAAGTACTCATTAAAAATGCCTGACTTGTCAATTAGTGTTCAAATGTATGAATTGAATTTCCATACAAGTATATGCCGATTACAGGAAAGTAAAGCAAGCACTGATCTTTGATTGAGCTGAGACCCAGAACCTTTAATACTATATAGTTATCTTCCGAAATGATCTTAAGATGTCGGGATCAAAACAAACTAAAGTATCCTTGGAATTGAGTGAATTTCCTGAGTTACTGTGTTAGTCTTAAGGTTAATACTTAATTTATCAGGTGGTTGATGTATTTTCTATACTATTTCCTTTAAAACCTCTAATTTATTCCCTTAAGATACAAAGCTTTTAGTAATAAATTGGTGTCAAGCTATTTGTGATCCTTTAATCCAACTCAAAATCATTTCGAAAAGTTATTTCTAAGAGTTTTTTTAAATCTCGATATCCTAGACATCTCAAGCATATATAAAATCCCCTTAAATCGCTTCTTAGAGTCTCTCCAATTGTTTGCTTCAAGTCACAAGATATATATTGTCATAATTTCCATGGTAGAAAAGACACGTATGTTTGAATAACACAGATAGACGAATTATATTATCAGAGAAGCCCGAGGATAAGAGAATATATACAAAATCTTTGACTCATCAAAAAGTAAATAGGACAACTTGTATATATAATTTGTTAAATCAATAGTGAATGCTAATCGTTACAGAAATCAGCTCATTTTCTTTTTCCGACAACATTTAAGGAAAATTCCAATTAGGACTTGATATTCCTTCTATAAACCCATCATAAAGATGGTGATACGAGTTTATAGAGGTAGATTGTGGACACTCTAGATGGCTTTAAATGCTACACAGGCTCAACTTCTTAAGAACGAAACTTTTCCGCCTGTCCTAGCCATGGTGGAATCCAACTGTTTGCTGATAAGTAATTTATGTACACACCGCGCGCGCACCCCCATTAGACTCTATACACACTCAAATCTACACGGATTGCGCGGGGTCAAGGCATACGAGTTGTTGGCTCCGATAAGGCGGCGGACGGAGAACGTCCCGTTTTGATGGAAATATGATTGGAGCAGCTTCAGCCTTAGCTCTGTGGACACTTGGTACCACAATCATCATCCGCGTGTTATCAAATCGGGCCACACGCAATCGCGCCCCTTAAAAAAAAAACAAAAAACCAAAAACAAAAACAACAGGAATCAGTGTGTCTGTTTGATCCACAAAATAAATAACTAAACTAAACAACCACTCGAGTCGAGTCAGTGGCACCTGTTTCGTAGTATATACTATATATAAGGATTAGAATCAGTGAGATTAATTGGCACGCACTACCCTACCAGATCCCCGAAAATGGAGATATCCGTGGGGAACCATCATTGCTGTTTCCACCCCACTCGAAGGAAGGCTAGATTAGCAAACTGGTTTCTACTGCGTCTCGGGTCTAGCCGCCCGCCCGCCTAGCCTAGCCCAGAACTCGAAGCTCGAAGCTCTCGCACGGCCGTAGCAGCGCAAATAATGTTAATTTGAAATAACAATCCCATGGCTCGCACAGTGAAATTATAAAGTCTATTTACAAATTTCAAGGCAGCAGCAGGCGGCGGCGGCAGCAGCAGTTAGCAGCAGACAGCGGTGTGTGTGTATGTGTGTGTATATATATAATTACTATTGGAAGGTAGAGCAGAGTAGAGTTGGTTGTGCAATATATTATAAATATGTATAAACCCGTTCCAAAAACTGTGTGTTAGCATCTAAGAGAGTAAGAATATCTTCCCCCTTTCCGCACACCAGTTAGTGATCTTAATAAATAGGGAATAGGGAAACATACATCATCATAATCATCATCATCATCATCATTTGGTCCGGTTAACAACGGATAACGATCTGCGATCTGCGATCTACCCTGATCTGATGGAGTAGAGAATACATGACATATTGACATTGATGGTTGATTTTTTTTTTTTAGATTTTTTGTTTGTTTAGATTTTCGAATAATTTTAATGGAAGGAATTGTGTGTGTGATGATATTTTGAGAGGGGAGGGGGAGAAGGTGGATAGGATGGGGGTTTTTATTTTTCGATGGACTTTACTTTACCTTAAACTCGACGTGGCTGAGGTCCCAGGTCGGTCGAATAACCTTCAACAGTTCCTTGGCCCCTTGTATCACGTCGGCCTCCTCAACAAATATGGGAACAAAGGGAACAATCGCCTCTTTTCTGGATTTATCCTCCTGCTGTTTTGGTCGAATATCACGCGTAATCAGTTCGGGCTCGTTTTCGTTTTCGCTTTCGTTCTGATACGAATTAGAGTTAGAATTCAATTGGTTCTGGACCTGGTTTGATTGCGATTGCGATTGCTGATTGACCGTCTGACGAACTAAGGATAAAGAATCTTTCATCACTTTGGGGTTGCCGCCACTTGTTGAAATCTGTCCTGTGTAACTGTTGCTCTTGGTTTCTGTGCCCATTCTATTGTATATTATATATGTGAAATACGAAAGTGTCAGGCCGGGTCAAACACATGTAACAACGATTAACAACAGCAAGTATAAACAGTAAGTAGCGTTAAGAACTAAGCCCCAGCGCTCAAAACCCAAAAGCCCAATACCCAAAACCGAAACATAAACCAAAGCCCACCACCTCTTAGTGTTTTTGTATGCCGAGCAGGACCCGAGCCCTTCCCGAACAGCAGTAGCAGCAGGCACGAGGACACGAGGTTCAGATTGGGATGGGTTAGATATAGATATGGGTGGGAGGGACGAGGACGGGGCCAGGACCACACCCTGTCAGTGGATCTAGCGTGTCATGTGCAGTTGTGGTTACAGAGTACAAGCTCCAAAAGTCTACGCCCTTTAAGTACAAGTCGGACCTGTCTAGCACAACCTAGATATTGTTAAAAGCGCGTTTTCTATTCACTTGAGGCTCTACGATGGATTAAGCACAACTGGGATATTGTTTATATACTTATATTCACTTGAGGCTTTGCTAATTATTAGCTCTGAATTATCACTATAATTTTGAGGCCTTTCTAAAAGCTGCATATTAATTCTTAATAATTCGGAGGCCCTTCTAAAACCTGCATCTTAAGCAGTTCCCATTACTTTTAATTGTCGTGAATTGAATTTTTAATTTACGTTTTAGGGGATATAGCGTAATTATTATATTATATAAAATAATTCAAGGTTCAATTAACAAAGGGAAAGGCTCATAATTTTAATAATGGCGTTATTTTAATTACATTTAATCACGAATAATTGTGCAGTATAAAAAGGCCGTAAAAAACAATGGTGAGTTAAGGTTCACTGATCTTGCTAATTAAATTAATTTCATTTCAGACTAGGCAAGGTTAATGGAAGTTTAAAAACGTAAAAACAAAACTGGGTTTTATGAGGACAAGAATATGTAGATTAATCTATAGACTAGGAAACCCCTGTATTCTTAGGAACAAAATATTTACATGGACCTCGATTGTTTTTTAGAGTTTCTAAATATCCTAAAAATCTCAAAATAGATAATGTTGAAACAAAATGGAATATTTAAATTGTACTTTTCAAAAGGTGATTAACCTTTTATAATTTCTAGTATAATCTAATATGAAAATAATCAAATCTGCCCCAGAATAATCATTATAACCTTTATGATGATGGAAAATTTTTCCATTCTGATTGGATTGATAATATTGATAAACTTGAGAGCTTGATTCTTTAATTGAGATTTAAAACCCACGTTGATTATCATTAACAAAAGTACAAAAGAGGTACATAACAAATAACGAGTCTCATAGTTCAGCCCGCCACTGTAGCTTTGCTCCTGCCGATGATCCTTATGTGGGCTTTAACCGGGAGAATGAGAATATGGAGATTGCCAATTGACTGGGTTGTCTGGGTCAGGTAATAAGCAGGCCGAGAAGGAAGGCCAACAGATATTGCCAAATTGGTGGCGGCATTAATGTGTGCGAAATAAGCGCCCGTACGCACACTGGCGGCCAGAGACAAAAGTACACGTATGTACACGTACCTGTTCATGTACGATGATTGAAAAACGGTATAGGTGGTAAAGTTGGTAGGTAGCAATTACGGTGAGCAGACGACAGACAGATAGGACACGATCGAAGTACAAACAAGTCAATAAGGGCCCGATAAGATCGTCTACGGATATAGATGGCTATGGCTATGGCCGCGGCAATAAATGGGGCGGTAAATGCTAAACTTATAAGTACACTGCGCCTGAATCATGTGCTGTGGAAAGGTGTACCTGTGTACCTATGTACCTACGGCGAGTGTTATGTACATATGTGCGAGGGGGCGGTGCGCGATCGGAGTTTCGGTGGAAGTGATGGAGAGAAGGAGCTCCGGAGACACGCGACACGACACCCGTGTTCCTGCTTCGTGTTTGTTTTGGTATTAGCATAGCCGTGTCTCATTTTTTATATTTATTTTTTTTTCGCCTCTTTATATTTAGCGAGAGCTGCTGGGCCGAAATCAGTTTAGAGTTTACACATATACAGGCGCTCGCGGTGACGTGCAGGCGGATGGATTTGGCAGCGTGTGCGTGTGTGCGTGTGGTGCATGCTCATTGTTTTTTTTTTTTTTTTTTTTTTGTGCATTCTGGGTTAGGTAGCCGACTCCCTGCCCCTCCCCCTAGCCCGCCTCCGCCCACATGACCCCATACACTGCTTGGATGCTGGAAGGATTCCGATTGGGATTGTGATTCGATTTCGAATTGGATTTCGATTTCGACTCGGGGGCTCGCATGCAATTTGTAAACGAAAAGCAAGGGGTTTCAAATAAAAAGTAAAACAAAATAAAATAAAATGTGTACCAATATGTCAAGCGTCAACGAACGCAAACGCACACACTGAGGTGAGTTATTATTTGTCTACACACGTTACCTTCGGGTATTGATTGTTTTTGAAAGAAAACACAAAAAAAAAGCCGCGAAAACCACACAACCAGATTATTGATTTTGGCCCGCTGGATTTGGCGCACAGAAGACGGGAAAATGGACAGCGCAGCGGGCGATGTGCAAGCGGTTCGCTTTCAGTTTCGGTTTTTTTGACTTGGGCAGCAGAGCGACGGCGACGATGTGCTAATTCTTCCGTTTTCCGTTTTCGTTCCGTTTGCGTTTGCGTTTGCGGTTTCAACTAGAGGTGGAGAATTATCGATGGCACTATCGACACTATCGATGGTTTGGCGCTATCGCAGCGCCATCGATTGTAGCCCTGCACTATCGATAGTATTTAATTTTTTTAATTAAAAAAAAAAATTTTTTTTTTATTTTATTTTAAAAGCTCAATAACTTAAGAATATTGACGCACTCTAAATTTACCTTTTCCTCTTTATTTCGGGAAAATCGGCAATGAAATACTATTTAATTTAATTTAAAAAAATCTATTTTAATTTTTTTTTAATTCTTAAATTTTTTTATATTTTTTAGTTTCTATTTAAAATTAGTATTTATATAAATTTAAGATGGGTCCAATTGGAACCAGCCAAACCAATTGGAACTTCAACTTATCCCTTTCGGGACTACTGGGACCCAGCAATTTTCAAACTTCCATATCTTCATCAATTTGTCAATATGACCCACCAAAAATACATATTGGGATTAATGTCCCAGGATAAAAGGACGATTTAAGGATTTTTAAGTATGCAGTAAATCATTTTTTTTTAGCCAATTTTAGCTATATATTAACCAGCAGATATAAAATAAAATATTATATTTTTATATTTTATTATATACTGATATGTAAAAATAGATTTATTAGTATTGTACACCTTTTAAAAATGTAGAGCATCATTTACCGGTAATTTGAAGTGCGTGTAAAGGACATTAACAGGGACTTGACCTGACTTCCTGTTAATTTTTTTTGCTCGTCAAAATAAGGTTATTTCAGGTATCCAATTGAAAGACAAGAGAAGGCTTCCCAGCTGCCTTGATTGTTAGGATAAATTAAAAGTTGATAGAAAACCTATATGTTTTTACGATAAGTTTATGGGCTTTTTTCAGAGCAGAAAGATTTCAGGAATCTCAACGGTAAGGGTACCCAGCTGCAGGAAAATAAGGCATGACTTAGCACTAATTAAATTTGTTCGATTAAAGATCTTTTTATATGAAATATTATCCATAGCAATAAAACAAATAGGTTATTATTCCCAAAACCAAACAGTTAACCGAAAGATTCCCCCTTAGTCAAAGATGTGATTTCATACCTTCCATAGGTCAGTACAAAGTATGTATATTGTGTGGCGGTTGACTATGCATGTATTTTATACAAATCAAATAGTTTCGAACCATTATACAACATTCCGAAGAATAAAAAAATTATAAATTTAAGAAAATGCACTTTCGGATTACCGAAACAGGAATTTGAAACGTTTTCCAGGCCATTGCCGTCTACCAAGCCCTAGCGTCAGGGATCGAGCTCTGTAAACGGTACACAGGCGGAAGGGAGGGAATTGACCCAACAAACCGGACACAATTTGCAACGTGATCGACTTGGAAAACATTTCAAAACGCGGGCTGCCATCGAAGCTGTGTTACTTCTTCTGCTTTTTCTTCTCCAGCTCCTCCTCCTTCTCCTTCTCGATGATCTTCACATAGTCTGCAATCACTTTGCTGTCCAGCATTTTCAGGGGCTTGCCATTCTCCATGATGGCCACCTCCAAGTTGTTCTGGCCCGACTGGGCAACCTCCAGGAGAGCGCGTATGGCCAGCTTGACGGCACCGCGCTCGGAGCTCACCTCCTCCTCGCGGTAGGCCTTCTCGAAGAACTCGCGCACAGTCTTGGCAGAGCGGCCAGTGGCGTTGGCCTTGTACTCGTAGAAAATGCCAGATGGCTCAGTCTGGAAAAGATGTGGAGAGCCATCCGAGTCGAAGCCGCCGATGAGGCAGGATATGCCGAAGGGACGACGGCCATTGCTCTGCGTGTACTTCTGTTTCAGCTGGGCAATATATCTGAAAAACAAGAACCAAACCAGTGGAGGCACTTGGTAATGGACGTCGGCTGCTGGCCTTCCTACCTGGTGATGTACTCGAGGGTCACCGGATCCTCGACATTCAAGCGGTGACTCTGGCACTCGACCTGTGCGCGATTGATCAGGATGCGAGCGTCGGCCGTCAAGCCGGCAAAGGCCATCACAACGTGGTGGTCCAGCATGCAGATCTTGCGCACAGTGCGGTCCTCCTGCAGCTTGGCCACCGACTTCTTCTCGACGCCCAGCACCACGCAGTTGGCACCGCGAACACCGACCTGTGCGACAATTCAAACTTTCTTAAGTTTTGTTCAGAACGCGAATCGCGTTCGCGGAAACCGGGTCTTACCGCTGTTGAGCCCTTGCGGACGGCTTCCTGGGCGTACTCCACCTGCAGCAGGTGGCCATCGGGCGAGAAGATGGTAACGGCACGGTCGTAGCGCGAGGACATCTTTTATTTCAGGTTACAAGCAAGGTAAAAGCTGAATTCGGTTCGATTTTCGCTTGTATGCCAGGCAATGATGATGCTTTTTTGAGGGAATGCCGCAGTGTGACCGCCTCAAGGGGGCCTCGAAAAATACCACAATGTATCGGACTTGCATTTGACACATTAACTGATATCGATGTATCGGAACATTTCACCAACAAATTTTGGATATATATTTTTAATTCATTTTCAGATTAAATTTCAGATTTTTCAGTTGGGAAAAATCAATAATTATTTACTTTATTATACAAATGAAATATTTTGCAAAAGTGCCACGGGCACTAAACATCGATGTTATAAATGCACTAAACATATCGACCTATCGATGCCATCGAGAAGAGTGCCAGCTCTAGCGCAAAAAGCCGACGGAACGAATTTTATGGTTTTATGAAAAAAAATGAGCACACCGGCGAAAAACAATGGAACCGGACTGGAGGACGTCAACATACCGGGCCAGGCGTACCTGCGCGAGGCCCTCACCTCCTGCACGGATCCGCTGAAGGCCATTGAGAGCTTCCAGGTTTGTTTACGTTGCACAAATGGGCGCCAAAAGTGTGTGTGTGTTGTGTTTGTTGACTCCGCCTAACTCTCCTTCTGGCTTCTGTTTTCTCCCTGCAGCTGGAGAACGGCGTGCTGCTGCCTTCGCTGCGACCAATGCTACCTCTGCTCGACCTGCACGGCGTTCGCCGGCTGGACTTCCACACCTCGCTGATGGAGGAGCTGCGGGACAAGCTGATAGCGCACATCAACGAGATGGGCCAGAAGGAGCCGCGCGAGCGGGACAAGAAGCTGAAGGAGCTGCTGGTGAAGAGCTTCCCCGTGGTGCGGGTCAAGTCGCTGCGGCCGGTGGTAATGGCCATTTTGCGCAACACGCAGCACATAGACGACAAGTACCTCAAGATCCTTGTGCGCGACCGTGAACTGTACGCAGACACGGACACCGAGGTGAAGCGTCAGATCTGGCGCGACAATCAGTCGCTGTTCGGCGACGAGGTGTCGCCGCTGCTGTCACAGTATATCCGCGAGAAGGAGCACATCCTGTTCGACCACACCAACCTCAACAATCTGTTCTTCCAGCCCACGCCCAAGGTGCGGCGGCAGGGCGAGGTAGTACAGAAGCTGGCCAACATGATCGGGACCAGCGTGAAGCTGTACGACATGGTGTTGCAGTTCCTGCGCACGCTTTTCCTCCGCACCCGCAACGTCCACTACTGCACGCTGCGCGCGGAGCTGCTCATGGCCTTGCACGATCTCGAGGTGCAGGAGATCATCTCGATTGATCCTTGCCACAAGTTCACCTGGTGCCTGGACGCCTGCATTCGCGAGAAGAACGTGGACATTAAGCGTTCGCGCGAGCTGCAGGGCTTTCTCGACAATATCAAGCGGGGCCAGGAGCAGGTCCTGGGTGATCTCTCCATGACGCTGTGCGATCCGTACGCCATTAATTTTCTGGCCACCTCGGCCATCAAGATACTGCACCATCTGATCAACAACGAGGGCATGCCGCGAGACAACCAGATCCTCATCCTGCTGCTGAGAATGCTGGCCTTGGGCCTCAGTGCCTGGGTGATGATTGACTCGCAGGACTTTAAGGAGCCGAAGCTGGACTGCCAGGTGGTTACCAAGTTTTTGCCCGCCCTCATGTCCCTGATGGTGGACGACCAGTGTCGCAGCCTGCATGCCAAGCTGCCGCCCGATGAGCGCGAGTCTGCCTTGACCACCATTGAGCACTCGGGTCCGGCGCCGGATGCCGTGGAGGCGTATATACAGGAGAGCTCTGTGGCCAGCATTCTGGCCATGTATTATACCCTGCACACGGCGCGGCTGAAGGATCGCGTAGGTGTGCTGCGTGTCCTGGCCATTCTATCAGCATGCAAGGATGACCGGGCCTACGAGGATCCCTTCTTGCACTCACTGGTAAGGAGCGCTATAGTCATGTTATTCTATTTAGTTTTGTTTGCAAATCAACTCACTTCCTTGCAGATCGCTCTGCTCATCCCCATGAGCGAAGAGTTCGCCACGGAGGACTTCTGTACGACCCTCTTCGACGAGTTCATCTTTGCCGGCCTGACGCGCGAGAACGTGACCTCCAGGCACATGCTTAAGCTGCTGTGGTATGTCCACAACAAGATGCCCGCCGGACGGCTGGCCACCCTCATGAAGGCGATGCAACCAACGACGGCACACAATGAGCACATCCACAAGCTGTACGAGACCTTGCAGGAGCGTATCGGCACAGGGGCAGCGGAGACGCCGGTTATCGAGGCGCCGCCAATCGAGTTCGATTCGCCGCTGAAGAGTGTTCCAACGCCGGGTCCTCACTATGCGGCCCAATAGCCAGAGGCGACGACGGTTGCGGCTGCCGCAACTGTCGTCGGGTGATCATCATTTAGCCTTGGCCAGGCGGCGGATGGGTTGAAGCAATGCCCCCTCATCGTAATTATACTGTTTAGAGTCTACGGAAAGTTCTGCGGCCGAGCTAATCGGTTAATGTATACCTTTACATACGCGTACATATTTACATATGTACGGCTTTGTTGGCGCACAATCCATTTGTTGTCGCGACCGATTTATATTATAGAATATATACGCTGTTACGCTAGTGTAACGTTCGATTATAGTGCAGAATAAATAGAGTACAAATCTAATACGAGGGAGAGCTGTATTTTTTTTTTTTTATGCCCTTACAGGGTATTATAATTTCAGTCAGGAGCCATTTCCGACCCTATAAATCATGTATATTCTTGATCAGTATGTCGTCTTGAAAATAAAATAAATTGTTTAATTTTTTTTCCAAATTTTATTCGACCTCAAATATTAAAACTTTTTTAGTTGTTATAAGCTAAGTATGTAAATTTGTTAGCCTAATAAAGACTAAAAACACAGCTTTCCGAATTGAAATTAATGGCTTTTTGACTTAGCTATGATTATATGACATTTGTATTTGTCCCAAAAATTTGTATTATTATTTTCAAAATTCTAAAAAAAATGGCGAAGGTGGTTTGGTTTTCAATGTTTTTAGTATCTCCTGGAAAGTTTAAGGGGAGTCAGGAGATTCCCTGTTACTTGACCTTTAAACAAAATTGTTTAAATGTTGTGTTGTTATATGCTATTTAATTTAATAAGCAAACTTTGGCGGTTTCGCCAGGACAAGGAGCAACAGGAGAAAGAAAAGGAGCAACTAGACGCCGGCATCGAGGCAGAGGCACAATTGTATTCAAACCTTTATCTTTGCTGACAGATCCCAACTAACTGGATGAAGCTTCAGCAATTCACAAATACCATACAAATATAATAACAAATCACAAGAACAACATTAAACTATCTATCCTCGGGTTGTCCTTGGTTGCGAGCTCTGTGGAGTACAGACTGAGGGAGGGAAGGAGTCAATTCCGACCATGTAGAGTATATAAAATGAAGTTTTTTTAGAATACAATTAAATTCCTTTAAATTGCAATGCTTTTTTTATGGAATTTGATCGCAAGAAAAGACCGTCTTCATACACAATTTGTTCTATCATTTAATGCTTTACATTTTAAAGAAATACAAATATCAACTGACGATGTGTGTGGATTGTTGTGATTGAGGGGTTTTTGGAAATATGTAAATCGGTAGAAAACTTTTTACAGCAAGTGCCTATGCTTATAGCTTAGGGGAGAGGGGGGAAACACAACACATTAGTGGGGCTAGTGGGGGAGGAGTCTTTCGTCTCATGTCTGATCCATTGAATTGGAAACTGCTGCGGCTGCTACAGCTGCGGCTACTACTGCTGGCGGAGATGTGGATGGGGCTCCGCCGGATGTGGATGAGGGTGAGACTGGCGCCGGAAACGTGTCCAACGGAGGTAGCGAGGAAGAGGCCGAGAGCTCGTCGTCTATGCAGACGGTGGGTGAGTCCAGGACTTGGATTTCCGGCGAGAGACTAGGAGCGGGCGGTGGCACTGACAGAGATGACGAGGAGGAGGACGATGATGAGGACGAGCCTGAGCCAGAGCCAGAGCCGGAGGAGGATGACCCTGACGCTGAACCTGAACCCGAGGATGAAGAGCTGCTGGCTGCAGTGGCGGTGGTTGTCGTTGTGGTGCCTGTGACTGCGGCGACAGCCGGCGGGGATCCTCTGGCCTTGCCAGTGGCCTCTTCTCCTGACGCCGCTGCACCATCGTCGCCATTGGGCGATGGTCCACCGTCGGAAGGTGAGTCTGCCGGCGATGGTACGGCTTTGGGCAGTGGTGGAGCCGGTGTGGCAAAGATCTCCTTGCTGCTGCTACTGCTGCTGCTTCTCTCCTCCTTGCACTCCTCCAGCAGCTCCACATACTCGGAGTACATGCGCTGCCACTCGGAGTGCGGTTTCAGGGTGTCCAGCACGCACTGCATCAGCTCCAGCTTGGGCACGACCTAGAGCGAGATGGGAATATAAGCAATGCACCGGAGAGAAAGAGACATCGCCGTCATACCTGTGGAACACCCGGCTCGGGCGTGCTGAGCAAATCGTCCAGGAACAGGCGCATCCTCTTCTCGGAGCCGTGCGTGGCCAGCTGGAAGGTGAGCATCTTGTGCCAGTGCTTCAGCTCGTCCAGGGACTGAAGGGTCTCGCACAGCTTAATCTGGTTCTCAATGAACCGAATCTTGGCGCTCTGCTGCCAGGCCTCCGAGTGCCTCCTGCAAGGTAGACAGTGTTTTTAGGATTATTTCGGGAATTCAAGAGATGACTCAGGGGGTACTCACAGCTCCATGCTGCCGGTGAAGCAAAAGTAATTCTGACTGCTGGCCTGCATGCTCAGCAGCGGAAACCTTTCCGCCATCTGATCCATGTCCCGCGGCAGCGTTCCACGGATGCCATGATACATAATGGCATCCTTGGTGGCCAGCACCAGCCACGACTGCAGGCTCGTCGAGTAGGAGTACGAGTTACCGCTGGGAAAGCCGATCAGCGGCATTCCCTGATCCGTCACAGCAAACTGGACGGCAGTCCCGTGCTTGTTCAGCAGCTCTGAGCAGCCGGCGGCCAGGCTAATCACCCGCTTGGCAATATCCCAGATGCGCAGCAATCCGCACTCGGTCAGCACCCCCACCAAACTGTTGTCCGGACTCTGTAACAAAGAGGTTTTAATTTTAGGTCATGTCGCTGGCTAGAGACCCCATAGGGATACTGAACTCACAAAGGCGCAATGGACGGCGGAACTGGTTAGGGAGATCGCCGGAAAGACCGGGCAGCCCGTCTCCATGGAAATCAGTCGCATGCTCCCATCCAGGGAGCACAGCATGGCGTATTTCCCGCACAGATTCAGATTCACCACCGGCGATCCCACGTAGAACTCCCAGAGCATCTCCTTCGAATCGGAGGCGGTCACCTTAGCCAGCATGCCGTGATTCGTCTTCAAATGGCCATTCTGGACATGCAGGCGATAGTCGAGGGCGGCCTTCACGAACTCACTGCGCCCGGTGGCCGTCACATTGAGATTGGGCACAGCCGAGGTGCTGCTCTGGTGCTCCTCCACCCGCGGGGAACGCGGCTGATCGGCGCCAGCTTGACCAGGGTCGAAGGGCACCGACTGTCGGCGCTGGGAGGTGGGCATTGTCTTGAGCCTGGAGTCGAGGCGACCCTGGTCCGCCTTGCTAACCAATGGCTCGGGAATACGGGGCGTGGCCGCGGCCTCCGTGGGCACCGCGGACGCAATGCTGGCGCCACAGGGCACCGAACTAGAGGTAAGAGGTGCCGGGGAGGAGACCATACTGCTGGCAATGGACGTCGGTCCGTCCTCGTGGAGGGGTATGAACATGGGGGTGATACGGCGCTTGCCGTCCTTGGTCCTCGTTTCCGTCTGCTTGCTAATGGGTCGCTGATTGGACTCGTTGCTCAGCGGGAACTTGACGGGCCTGGCCTCTAGCAGCGGCGGCCCAGCGCCCAGCGGTTGGAGCAGTCGCTTCGGATGATCCATGCCTACGTGATGGCTCAGGCCGGCGCCATAGCCCTGGCCGTACATCTTCTGGAATATGGCATGCTTGTCCGTGTCGGTGATGGCCTTGCCCAGCTCCTCCTCGGAAAACTGCAGGCAAGCCATGGTTCCATCGCCGCTGCAGGCCATCAGCAGGCACTCCTTGGGGCCCCAAGACAAGTCCAAGATGCTGTCGTCGAACAGTTCATGGATGACGATCATGGGCCGCTGCAGCGCCGTCATCCAGACGGACAGCGAGCGGTCGCGCGAGCCCACCGCCAGGACGCAGTACTGCAGTGGCTTGCTGGGACTGCCGCCAGCCGCCGGGCGTTGCATGATCGAGCTGTGGAAGCGCACGCAGGTCACCGCCTTGCGATGGCCTACGAAGTCCGTCTCAGTCTTCCAGCCCACGCGCTCCACGATCTGAGCTGTGGGGACGCCGGCGTTCAAGGCGTGCGCCGAGACCAGATACTGGCCGTCCGGCGACCACGACAGTCGCAGGAAGTGCGTGGTGCCGCCGCACTCCTCGAACGGCTCGGTTATCGAGTAGGTCACGGTCCAGTCCATTGTATTCCAGATTTTGATGCTGCGGTCGTCCGACTGTGAGGCCAGGTACCTGCCAACCGGGTCCCAGGAGACGCCCTTAACCAGGCCGGTGTGATCTTTGAGCGTGGCCACCGAGTGCGGGAACGCCTGGGCGTCCCAAACGATCACAGTGTTGTCGATGCCGCAGCTGGCCAAATAGGCGTCATTTGGTGACCAGGCCAGATCCAGGACATCGCCGTCATGACCGCGCAGCGTGTAAAAGCACTTCCAGGACTCGTGATTCTTCTGCATGCCGCCAGTGCCGAAAACACCGCTGGAGCCGGTACTCTTGCGCCAGATCATTATCAGCTTGTCGTCGGAGCCGGAGGCCAGGTTCTGGCCATTCTGCGACCAGCGCACGCAGTTGACACAGGCCAGGTGCTGGTCCATTTGGCACAACATCTTCGGTACCTCCTCGTCCAGCTCGGCCTTCTCCGAGAGCACCGGCAGCATGTTCCATATGACAACGCGACCGCAGTCGCTGCCCTGGCCACCGGTGGCGAATTTTGTGCAGTCCTGATGGATATCCACCGAGAATATCTGTTTGTCTGCCCGAAAAGAAAGGCACAAAAACATGGAAGGGGCGGGTAAACACACAATTCTTGACCAAAGGCGGGATGGATTTATGCCGGTTTAGCCGGCTAACGGCCTCAACTCACCATCATGATGCACCCAGCCCGGCTTGAGGAGCCGCATGGGGAAGTGCTGGATGCCGGCCGCCGGTTATTGCCTGTAATCTGCTAGGAAAGAGCAAAGCGCGCCGAATTTGCATTAAATATTTGCGAATGTTTTTCGCGCAGCGAGTTTGTTGTGCGTCAGTGTGACCGTCCCATGCCGGCGGCGGAATCCCAACGCGCGAGACATCTGGCACCACTAACAGCTTAATGATACTCAATTAATTTAATGAATCTTTCTTGTTTTAAGTAAACTAATGCCTAAAAGTAATTAATTATAATTCTATTAAATATTCTAGCAATCTTGAATTTAATTTGTTTCGTCTCATTTATATACGAACAAATTAGTCTGGCAACCCTGTAAGAGCAAGAAGAAGAGAGCGCACATGTTTTTGTTTAAATTTTTGGATCTTCCAGTTTCTGCCTTGTTTTTTACTTCTCAAATCCCCAATCCCGGCTGAAATGGGCGGCCACCACAAGAAGAACCTGCGGGCGGAGAAGGCCAAGGTGAAGCTGAAGGGAGCCAAGCTGCCCAAGGGCCTCAACGTGACGAAGACGGACTTCAAGGTGCGCAAGATCCAGATCCAGGAGCAGCTAAAGGAGTCCTCCTACACGGAGACGGGCCAGCGGCAGTTCAATCTGAAGGAGACTCTGTCGCGTCTCAAGCACCACAGCGTCAAGTTTCGCACGGATGCGCTGCGCAATGTCCGGGACTCCCTAAAGGCCGGCAATGCGGAGCATTTGATTGGCCACCTGAACGCCCTGTTCCAGGGCATTGCAGCGGGCGCTTTGGACATGGAGCAGTCGGCCCGCCAGGAGTCGTTCAAGACACTCGACGTCCTGCTGGAGGCCCTGCAGCCGTCGGCCGTGGCGCCGTTCTTCCACGTAATTGCCACGTACCTGCGCTGCGCGATGACCCATGTCCTGCCCGCCATCCAGGAGGATTCCCTGCTGATGCTGGACGTGCTGTTGGTCCGTGTGCCGCCCGAGCTGCTGGCGGAGCGTAATGCCAGTGTCATTATCGGTAACTTTATCGACATGATCTCCCGCTCCCGGCACGACAACGAGCGCTCCAACCGCACGCTGACGCTCAATCTGGGCCAGGGCAAGCAGACGACGGTCAAGTGGCGCACCAAGGTGCTGATACGCCTCCAGCAGATCCTCGGCACCCTGGTGCAGCACAAGACCTCCAAGACCAAGGCCCCAGTTCGCGTCGTTCACTTCGAGGAGATGCGTCCGCAGTACTACAACGTGCACCGACCCCTCCAACCGGATAACCGCGACCTGCACGCCATCCTCAACGAGTCGAAGCTGAGTGCCGAGGGCAGCCGGCTGCAGACATACCTGGAGCAGCTGATGCCACTGCTCCAGGACAACTGGCTGGAGGTGCGGCCACAGCCGCAGCAGCCATTGCTCGCCCAGGATGCGGCGGCCAGCCTGCACGTGGTGGTGGGTCTGATGAGCCTCCTCTGGACACTGATCCATCAGCACGAGGCAACCCATGACACACAGGAGCTGAGCGCTTGGATGCGGACGAACTATGCGCAAAAGTTCCTGCTCAACTTCCTGGCCAAGGACGGCAGCCGGTTTCCCTACCAACAGATTCCCGCTGCCGGCGGCAAGAAGGCTGCCAAAGCCAAGGACAAGGGCCCAGCGGATGGCGGTGAGCTGTGCCTGCCACAGAATCTGACCATTGTCCAGCTGACCTGCCAGTTCCTGCCGCATCCCAGCGAGAAGCACTCCCAGCTGTTCAGTCACCTCGCCTCGTACGTGCAGCAGAGTCTGGAGCGTTCGAGTGTCCTGCCGCCGGAACAGCAGCTGCTTCTGGTGGCCTCGCTGCGCGCCTTGCTCCTGGACAATGCTAAGCTCCTGCTGGATATCGCGGCGGAACCCCTGACCAACCTGTTGGGCGCCACGATAGCGGCCTATGTGGGCCAGCGGTTCACCACGCGCGAGGGTGTGGCCACCCGGGCGCTGAGCCTGCTGTGCGAGATCGTCCAGAGATCAGACTTGTATGCCCGTTACGGTGGAGCCGAGAGATTTTCCGCCTTCCTGGGCCACCTGCCTCAGTTGCTGCTCAAGCCGACGGTGGGCGAGGGCACGCTGCTTGCCATGGCCACGCTCTGTCGCCAGCTGAACGCCGTCTTCATGGAGGCTTTGATCAAGGCCGCCGGCCAGTTGATACGTCACCTGCCACAGCTGCATGTGACGGGGGATAATGACGAGAGCGACCGCTTTGAGAGCCAGAAGCGCATCCTGAACTTGTTTTACTACGCAAGGTCTTTGGATAAGCAGGCCCAGCTGGATAGCGCTCTAAGGGAGCTGGAGCAGCAAGTGGAGAGTCAAAGGATTGCCAGCTATCTAAGGGGAGTGGTGGCCTATGACTAGGTCTTTCTGGAGGCAGAAAACTAGGCTAAGGATCATTGTTTATAAGTTGCAAGAACTTGTTGGATTTTTAAATTATAAACTAAGCTTAAACCCGGGAAAAACACACATTTTCCACAGCTAGTTGGTTTCTATAATTAGTTTAATGTGTACATTGTGTTCCTCCTTTCCGCCTGCTTCAGGCCTTGCGCTTCTTTGGGGGCTTCGGCTTGAATCGATCCAGCACTGAGCGCGCTGCCTTGGTCTTGGGCTTGGCCACCTTTGCCCCGTGCTCCTTGAACACGCTGGCCTTGGCCTGGCGCACCTCGGCAATGAACTCCTGCGCGGACAAAGAGTTGATTAGAATCAGGAATTCAAAGGATCAGGATCTACTCACCTTGCGCTTGGCATCCTTCACAATTTGCTTGTTGCGCGCCGCCTTGGCAGAGCCGCCGCGTCCCTTCATCTTGTGCCGTGACTTCATATCGATGCGCGGCGCCTTGACATGGAAAAGCCTGCGCTTGGCATCGATCTTCTCCTGCAACGTGGGCGCATCCACGCCCGTGATCTCGTGCGGGTCCAATGTGATCAGCTCCGGCGGTATCTTTTCAAGCAGCGCATGCACCTCGTGCTCGCGCCGCTGCTTCGACGTCTCGTAGGGATTGTCCTCCATGGCATCGAAGTTGGGCTCCCCAGAGCCGGGCACCAGCAGCGACTGGAAGCCCTTGGCGGTGGCCACGCCGAGCACATCCTCGTACGGGCAGAAGCGCAGGCCGTGGACGAAGGCATCGCAGCGCTGGCGGAGATAGGGCAGCTTCTGGTAATCAGCAGTGCCGCCGCCCGACAATAGATCGGCATAGGTCTCCAGGTAGGTGCCCTGGGATAGGGCCAGCATGCCGCGCTGCGACACATCCAGCTCATTGGCGGGCAGGCGCAGCTGGAAGTGAGTCAGCGGCTTGTCCTGCACCAGCATCCGGATGTCCCACACCTTGACGGCGCGATCCAGGCCCGCGGTGACCAGATGCTGGCCCTTGGGGTCAACCGTCAGCGCTGTCATTGCTGTAGAGTGGCACAAAAGCTTGGCCAGGGGCTCGCGCACCTTGGGCGACCACATGGAGACGACGCCGCGTCCGCCGCCGATGCAGAGAACTCCATTGCTGGGATTGTGGCGCAGCAGGCGGATGTCACCTAAGCCGGTATTGAAATTGCCGACCAGCTCGCCAATGGAGACATCCAGCCACGAGGCGTAGCCAGCGGTGTTGCCGGCGGCCAGGAGGAAGTGGTAGGGCAGAAAATCCAGCCGATTGACCCGCGACAGCCGCTTGATGCAGTGCAGCTCGGTGCCCTTCTTGTCGTAGATGTACACCCAGCTCTTCTGCGCCACGGCGTACATGGTGGGCACATGCAGCCACTGCACATCCTCGACGCTCTCCATCGCATTGAATTCGCAGTGCAGCCGCTTGGTGACCCAGTCGAAGGCGGCCACGTGACCGCGCCGCCCGCCCAGCAGCAAGTGGCGGCCGTTCTTGGTGTAGCGCAACTGGTAGGGGCCATGCTCCATGCTTAGACTAAAGTGCTTTGCCGCCGATTGCAGGTCCACAAGCCCGGCGATCTCCGCCTGCCGCAGCTCGGCCGTGGTCTCGCCCTCGTCCGGCTCCAGCTGGCCGGGTACCTCCTGCAGCAGCAGCTCTGTGCGCGCCGCCTGCTCGGTGGCGTACTCAAGGTACACCTCCTTGCGTGTCTGCTGCTCCTTGAAGTGGCGCGTCTTGACGCCCTTCGGCTGCACCTTCTCGCCGCGCGAGTACTTGTCCATTAGCTCCTGCGGAATGGGGTTTTTCTTGGGCTGGGGCTCAGCTGGGTCCGCTGGCTCGGCCGTCGGCTTCTTGGGTGCCTTCCTTACGAACGCTGGCGTCTTCTTGGTCTTGGTTTGCATCTTGATGAAGTCGCCAACGAAGTTCTGTTGACTCTTGCGCCGCACTTGGACGCGTTCCAGGCCGCCGTCGTCATTGTCGGTGGCCTTCTCTGTGTCGAAGTAGCGTTTGTGTGGGGTCTTTTGCTTGGGACGCGCTTTCGGCGTCGGTTTTGTCATCCTCAGTACTATTATTTAAAGAATTTACTTAAGAAAACAATCAATTTTGAATCAACAGCGTGCACGTGCTGCTTCTTCTTCTTCAGCTGTGTGTCAGTGTGGCCAAAGTCGTTCGATTAAAGTGGCACCACTGCGCTGGCTGTTTCCGATCTGGCAACGATGCTCGTACCACCACCAGTGCTGCCAGACGTTTCGTTCACGCTAAATCTGACTAGATCTAGCTTGAAACAAGCTAAGCTGGCATCACTTAAAAATAAGCTGAATTTGACGGAAAAGCGTTTTTCTTAACGAACGTGACGTAAAAATCGTCACTTCGAATCGGCTTTTTTAAGAGCGCTCGAATTTGAATCTCGCTCTTTTTCGAGCTGGATATAACAGTGAAGAGAGCGTTAACAGAAGTTAGCTTATGGAATTCCCCCGAATGAGAGTAACAGAGCTCGTTAACAGATCGATCTCTTTCGCTCTCTGCCTAAGTTTCTCTCATGATACAGTGGGCCTAATTTGCTTATTCCGTGCAATAAACGAAAATTCATTTAAAATTAAAGCAGACTGCTTTAATTTTCTAAAAAAGCTGGATTTCCCGCTGACCGCTGTTTAAACATTTTCCCGCAATTACACTTAAAAATAAGCTGAATTTGACGGGAAAAAAGCGGGAATGGCATCGCTGAGTGGGTGTGGGAAAACCTATAAAGGCAAGTGCGAACGCCCAGTCGACAAAGTTTTTTTTACGAAATTTTGAAATTTGACGGCTCCGTCGGTTTTTGTTATTTTTTCCCCGCGGCGACGGTTTCAAACAAAAAAAATATACAAAAATACATAAAATTTACGTGAATGTTTTAAAATGATTTTGTTATGGTGGCAATGTTAGTTTCGTTTTTTTTGTACAACAACACGCATGAATTTGTTGGTGCAGTGAAAAGTAAGAAAAATAAGCTTAAAGTAAAAGCAGAAATTGAGAGTTGTTTGCTGGTGTCTGTGTGTGTGTGTCAGTGTGCGTGCGACGCAACAATAACAAAACGAGACAGACAGGGAGAGCGAAAGAGAGAGTGGGAGGGAGAGCGCAACACCTACGCATAAATAGTGTTTTTTTTTTATAATATGTTTTTTGGCATGCCTCTGCTTTCTCCTCCCTCGCAGCCTCTGCCTTTCGAATTTCTCCACTTCCGGTTCTCGCTCGCTGATTTTTGAAACAACTCTTATTTAATCAATATTAATTTGTTCGACACGCAAAGAAACTTGTCCCACATTCGTGTTTTAAGCCCTCAATTGTGAAGAAATATACATAAATAAAAACTTGTTTTGTTTTGTTTTTGTTTATTGCCTTGCAAGCCAAAGCTCTCGCTCTCCACTTGTTCCCACTCTCTTTCAAAAGATCAATCCGATTGATCCGCTCTTGTTCGTTCTCTTTGGGTCTCTCTCTCTTGGCCACAAAGTTGAAGGTCTTTTTTGCATAGCAATAACAATAAATACACGCAAAATAAGGCAATCAAAGCTTATTTTACGTTAAATTAAACAAAAAAACCAAGGAAAATTAAAACCTAAAAAATGAACATGGCAAAATATGCAGAAAAGAAAAGAAAGAATTGGACATGAAATTCACGTAGCTTACACTTAAAAAAAAATATATAAAATAAATGCTCAGATATTAAACTTTTTTTTAATGTTTATTTTATTGATTGTAAGCTTTCTACATTTTTTTGCGCAGTGCATCATCTTGATTTCTGCAAAACAGGTTTTTGTTGGCGTTTAGTTTTTATTTATTTTTGATATTTATTTGTTTTATTTGGCCCGCTGCTATCGTTTAAATTTTTGCAATGACGTCAGCGGAGGCTAAATTGTTGATCAGCATTTATTTTATTATTTGGCACTGCACAAGGCAGTGCAATTAATTAGCACTTAACATGTTTGAGATTTAAATCAAATAAATGACCAAAAAACTTTGTTACAATTTATACAAGTTATTTTCTTGTGTTTAACAATGTGAATTTCTAATAATTTCTTAAAAAAAACTTAAATTCGAAATATAATCATTTTCAAAGGCCCTGAACTGTAGTTCAATGTAGAAACTCAAAAAACAAGTCAAGAAAAAATATATTAAAAAATATGCAAAAGCTTGGAGAAGACGAGAATAAGAGAGAAGCTGGGCAGGTGAAAAGGGAGACGAAAAATCGGTTGTCTCCCTCGGCTTATTCACGATTTGTTTTCTAAATCCACACTCTCTTGCAGTTAAATAAATGTTAAAAAAAAAGCGAAATTATCAAGTGTTTTTGGTTCCGGATCCGGCAAAACACATTTTAATCGAATTTTAAGCCCGCGCTGTCGACGAGATAATTGCGAAAACAATGCATTTAATCAAAGTAAAGACTAAACTCGCGCTGAAAAGCCCCGAAATCGAGAGAAACTAGCAACACCAACCAAACCAAAGCCCACAAATCGCACAAAATACTGGCAAAATAACGCAGAAAATAAAAACAACAATTAAAGATAAGGGGTAACAACAGCGGCAGCAACTAAAAAACACAGAAGAGCGGAGCGGAGGGGAGGAAGGCAACGACGGCCCCAAGATGTTGTGCCAGCTAAGTAAGGCCACCACCAGAATCCGACTCAAAAGGCAGAAAGCCGTTCCACCACATTGCTGGCTCTGGAGTCTGGCGCTACTGGCAGCATTTACCCTAAAGGTGAGCGAGCGGCTTGAAACGGCCAAAAAGCACAACACCGGTTGGCTCAATAGCAGCTAAAACGTAGTCTGAATATGTTTTTAAAATGGTATATTTATCAAAATTCCTAATCATAAGCCGTAGTCGAAAAAAATATAGCTACAACATTAAGAAATCCAAGACATACTTTAGTTTTGCCATCTTAAATTAAGCTCTTTGAATTTGAGAAGGAGGAGGAATCGCCAAACATAGCACTCTAAGCCGCCTTTTCTTTATGAAAACGTATACTGAATATCTGTAAAAATCTTATATATTTCAAGGTCCTTAAATTTGCGACCAAAAGAGATATTCAGGAGTAGAAAAAAACAACTATAGCCATGATTTTACAATTTTTGTTTACCTCCAAATGAGCTCTTTCATTTCAATTTATGTACATTTATAAGTAAATAAAATAAATATTGTACATACAATATTTTTTATTGGGTATTTATAAACTTTATCAATGGAATTTAAAATATAATAATGAATTAAACGAATTAAACAGTTGCAAAACAGATAAATTTATTTTATCAACTGCCCACATTGGGCGTGCAATCAATGCCGCAAGATTCCGCAAACATGGCTATGGGTTATTTACTTATTTATATATTATTTGTGATCCCACATTTACTCACATTTCACCCACATGGAAATCACTTGAAGCCTCCTCTCTTTATGTTCTTAACGCTGTGGTGGCTTTGGTCTTTTCCCACGTAAATCAAATTTAATTATTTCGCATCGGCGGATGTTGTATTTGTCTTTTTGAATGGAATACAAAGACCCTGAGGAAGTCACTAAAAGATGTTTGAATTAAACTTAATCAATTGTAAAATGGATAACAACTTTTAAGGCTTGAATTAAATTGAAAGAAAGAATATAGGAGAATATATGCTTCTGAGTTATTTCCCTTTGTTAAAAACTAATGATATACCAATAGGTTCTCTACATTCTTTAAATTTTGTTTTTTAATTGATATTTCGTGCCATATTTGGTTACGGTTTTTGGTGCTTTGCATAACATTTTCGTTGCATCCAAGTTTTCAGTGATGAAATCAGTAAGACTTGCATTTTTTCCTAATTGTTATAAACCATTCGCAGTTAGGCACGAATTCGATTTTCATAAAAGTTATATAATGCCCGCAGGCATTGCTAATTTATTTATTAGCTATTTTGTGAGCTTACTTGCTGACTATTTCTATTACTGTTTGTTAATTATATATTACGACTGTAGGCACGAATTCTAAACTAGTTTTCGGTTTCATTTCCATTGATAAATTCTACTTGTACTTGTTTTTTGTATTTTTTGTTTGGCAAAATTGTTGACGCGTAACGGCTACCGAGTATATAGAGCTCTATTTCCACCCTATCCGATTTCTGTACAATTGTTTCACGAGAGAGATCCCCTTCAAATGGTTTTCTAGCTGCCCGAGTTGTTCTACCGGTTGTTGTTGGCCATGTATATTGTGCCGATAAATGGCCAGAAATATTTGCCATTTGGTCACATACAATCTTAACTTATATTTCGTCGCTGGTGGCCATAAGTCACGTCTCCAGTGGAGACAATAAACACGAATAGTACAGCCATGCAGGCATTTTAAAAATACAAAAAGAGCCATCAAGATCAAAGTGATTGAGTTATTTGCAAAATGCCAGTTTCAAAGTTTATTTTTTATATATTCTGTATATTTTCTTGAACTCTTCTGGAATATTTATGAATTTAGAAAATCGTACAAAATTATGTCACGTATTAAAAACAATTATCCCAGAGTCTGAAGAGGGCGGAAGTGCTGGGCAATTAAATGCAGGACTGAATCCTCAGATGCACAGCGCAGATAGGACAACCACACCCATTCCTTGTCCGGGACACGTGTCAAACCGTAACAGCAACAAGGCCAGGGGACCAGGGAAAACTTCCTTAGACCAGACAGCTTGAAATTGAATTTTTAGAGTGGGAAAAAAGGTGGAAAACAAGTCCTTGCAGGAGGACAATTAAATGCAACCCTGCACCCGTCAAATGCACACAACTTTCTTGTATTTTTCCAACCCAATTTGACTCGAACAATGTGCATAAATTAAATAGCAAACCATTTAACCTAGGTGAGCATGAGATTGAGCTTGAGCTTATTAACCCTCCTTGCCAGCGCCAATGACTAGTCAGATAAGTATGCGGACAGAAGTGAAGGCTTTTGAGGCGAACTCAATAGCTCATTCCGGTTTCTTAATGATAATTAATTGCAAACATATGGAGAGCAGAGTGCTCACTACATTATAAACATTATATGTTAAGGAAACACCTAACAAGTGGTTACAATTTCAAATATTTCTTCTGTCAATCATTTAATCCCCAAATAAACATAAATATTCGCCAGATCTTCAAAGTATCATTTGTGTGCAACAATATTCTCGCCTCGCTTCCAGACATCAAACGGTTACTGAAAATAGAATCAAATGCCGGAAATGCAGCAGCCTCAAAATGCAAATAAAAAAAATAAAAAAAATATAAACGATCATGAAAAATCAAGGGGAAAACTCTGAGAAATTGTAGATGCAAAAATAAATTAGCTTTTGGAAAGGAAAAGTGGGATTTCGATTTCGATTTCGGTGATCGCCCCGAAGGCTCTATTGCCAACAACCCTTTTGGCATTAGTTCTTTGCTTTAGTTTGCTGATTGGAAATGTATAGGCTGGGAAACAGAGATGGAAATGCTTGGCCTGTACATACCCCAGGACTCTTTCATTGTCCTGCAACAAAACGAACCGAAAATGAAATTGCTTCAACGGTGTGTGTGTTCCCGTGAGGCGTTTTTCGACTGCGAGGGTGGCTTTTCCCGCACAGCTCCCCACATATAGAAATGTGTATATATTGAGGTGTATCGGACAGCTGAGGTGCAGACACTAGTTGTTTATTTTAGCTTTGGGATTTTTTTAAACTGTATGTAAATAACATTGGCCAAGCTAAATAACTCGAGTTATTAAGGTACATTTAAGGGAATCAGATATAAATAAATAAAGTTTAATCGATAGATATAACTGTTACCAAATAGTAATTGATAGAACAATAGACGTAAGATCAAAGAAGAAAAATATTAGAAATCTACATATGTAATACTACCTATAAAATCGAAATTTGGTAAGAAATCAAAAGTATTAATTTTTGGTATACCTTAATTTTTAATGGTAAAATCCTAGATCTTTGATATTCTTAAATGAATTTACTGTTCAAACATATTTATAACGATTAAATCGTATATTATTTATGGTATTACTGTTCCCCTTTTTTATACCCTCTCCCCTTAGTTCCCAAGAAAGGAAAGACTATTATCGTGACCCCGGCTGTATGCGCGGGCGGGTGTGTCCTATATATGAAGTCACTTAATATTTAGTTCACTGTAGCCATTCATATGAATCATAACCGGGGGAGGTTTCATCCCATGCTCTCGCTCCGGGGAGGGTAAACTACGACTGCACTAACATGCTACCAAAAATGCCACTTGAGCATTATGAAAGTCATAATTCTTGTATGGGAAAACTTTGTTACGCCAAATGTCTGCTGACTAATTACTTAGGGAAGGGAAATGACTTGCTGTGATAGTGTGATAGTATAGATAGAGTTTTAGATGCTATATTGGAATGGAAAATAATACAAAAAATATAAGATAATGCGACACAGTCAAAGTAACCATTCCGTAACACAATCCGTGCAATTTCAAGTCTTATCTGAAGATTCGTCTTCATTGAATTCTTTCACAAGATTCTCTAGACTGCTTTCATTTTTTGATTTCTTGCACTTTTTACACTCTAAAAAAGTGGGGCATAAGCTAATACGATTTATTTCTATAGTCTCTGGTCCTTTCCAACTCCAGGCTAGAGTCCCTGAAGCTCCATTAAATCCATTTCCATTACATTTAGTTTGTAATAACCCTTTGACTCCATTCACGATTACCACAACTTGTGTGTTGTGTGTTGTTTGTTGTGTCTAAAGCTAAATTAAAATCGATGCCGGGGCCATTTTGCAATGCAATCGTAAATCGCAGATCTCGAACCGTTTGTTTACAGGAATGCAACAAAAAGCAGACAGGCGGCAAACGGGAAAATAATAAAAAAAAAAACAAATGTAATGGGAAAATGCACTGGTTACAAAAGGAAAAGCCAAGGGAACGGGCTGGACCGGACCGAGTCGGCAGTTGTTTGCTTAATTGAAATTTATGGACTGCGCTCCGTAAATTGTTTCAGTGCAGGCAGTGCAGAGCTCGATGCAGATGCAGAATCGGCGAAATTATTCTTTAAAAGGGGTGTCTAGGAAGTGGCCTACTCCCTCGCCCCCGCTCTTTGTTGCGGCTCATTTGCGAGTGCTTTTCCTTGATGTTTTTCCTGATTTTTCATGCATTTCCCCGCGCCTGTGAAGTTGCGAAATCATTGAAAGATTCTTCTGAGGCCAAGGAAAATCACTCTCTGGCTGGAGAGCATTAGCACCACTCCAGTTTCCCGGGGCTTGTCAATCATTTTATTGACAGACTGACAGATGAACGGACAGGTTGTCAGGTTTTGTGATTATTTTTTTGGTAACAGGCGAAATATTTAGAAGAACCAAGAACAAATTAAACCATAACGCAGTTTGCGAGTATAAATTATTTATAACAAGAAAGAAAGCTGACTTTGGCCAGCCAAAGTTTGTATACCCTTGCAGGTAACAATTAAAATATATCATAACTAAGCCAAAAATGCATTAATTTCGATTCGGAAAGCAGTTTTGTGTTAGTTTTTGTTAATTTAAAAAAACTGCATACCAAATTTAAAATTTTAAGAAATCAACATTTTTGGCCATTTTTGCTAATTTTAATGATGTAACCCCTTATCAAATTTCGCAAAAATGGCAAAAAAAATCGATTTCTTCCGGACATGTCTAGAAAGATTCGCATGTTAATGCTGATCAAGAATATATATGGTTTATGGGGTCGGAAATGTCTCCTTCACTGCGTTGCAAACTTCTGACTGAAATTATAATACCCCCCAAATTTTGGTTGGGGGAATTAAGAGAGAAATTTCCCACCTCTGAACCAAATAAACCTCAATGCACTAATTTTTTAACCCGTTTCCCTTTTTGCACTCTAAACCGGCAGGATAGCCTCGATAGCCCCAGGTATTTTCACACTCTAGGCTAGGATCCTTCTCCGTTTGGTCCGCGGATGCGCATGTGGGCCGGAAGCGGGTCGAATTTGGACCGGAACATAGATTCTGGAAATGGGGCGAGTGTTTCCGTATCCCCCATCAAAGCCAAGATTCTTCGGATCTCTACTCGTGGATCTGAAGATCGATCGGGTTGAGGTTAGAATTCGGGTTCGGGCTTCATTGGGCTTCATGCGGGGTCGTACCTTGCTGATCTTGGCCTGCAGGAAGACATGGAAAATCCTTAACATAACCTAATACCTACCATACCAACCAAAGTACTAGTTACCGCTGACTTTTTGGAACCATTTTGTTTAAATATTATTATTTTATTGTGTTCCTATTTGTCATTTAAACTTTCCATTCTCAAATGTTGTTTTGCTTATGTAATTTGAAATGTTGACACAGAAATTTGTTGTTGAATTTTGTTAGGATCTGTGTCTCTAGCAGACAGCTAAAAAACTAAATATTTCCATAGGAAGTTCCTTAGTCTACAGTTGACAGTTTGTTGTCGGGCCAACTTTAATAGACTTTTTAGGTTCTAAAATTACGAAAACTTTTATAGAATTTAGAAAAAGCTTTCATGAATTTAAGGCAGGGCACCCCAGATACAAACTCATTTTTTAAGGCGGAATTGCACTTGTTTTGCTGGTCAATTTTCGTGAAATCATGGCTAATTCGCCCTAAACTTTGTGGCGCAAAAACCTCACACGTCTGCACCATATAATTCCCAACTGGTTCTAACTTAAAAAGTAACTCAATTTGTTCTTAAAACAAGAGTGTAAAAAGTGCAACAGATCAAAAAATTCAGAAACTCTTCCCTCTTCTGGAACGGATCATAAATTAACAATCAAAGTACTGACTCATAACACTGTACACCTACCATATTCTTTAAATATCTTAAAGTTTCGGTTTTCCCCTTTTGATGTAAGAATTCATGAGTGATACCTACAAGGTGTACTTAATCCATGGAAAAGAATAGTAAACTAATGGTTTGCTTTGGCTGCATGTGTTATTCATAATTTATACTCTTGAATACTTTCCATCTCGAAAAATTTACGTAAACTAAAATATTTTTTAAAATGTTTTAAAATAAATAATGATATTTTTTAAATAGTGTTTTTCTTAGTGCATCAGCGACAGCAGAAACTAATAATTATATCGACAAATGAATTCACACCCTTCAAGGTTCCGAACTCAAGCAAATTACGATCGTGCTGGCCAAACAGTTTTCCCTCCTAAGGGGGAGTTTTCACTTCGTTTTCGGCTGCGTTTTCCCCCAGTTTTTAAGGGTGTGGAATCCACAAGAACATTTCAAGGCCATTGACATCGGTCACTCTCCATTATCCCAGAAATGGGAAATCATTGATGCGATCCGATTTGTTCCTGGGTTTCCTTCCTCCTGTTTCCTGTTCGGTGCGGACCTTTGGGCTGGATTTTATTCGATTTCAGATGGCTAAACTTTAACAAAGAAGTTTATGTGTGGGTGTTTTCTTGATTTTGATTTCATATAAAAATTAGCTCACCAACTATTTGGCCAATCCCTATATAAGTTATAGGATATAGTAAATCAATTCGAAAGTTTGTTAAATTAAACCTACAAACTTAATTATTTTGTATTTAAAATTTAATCTTTGATTTCTTCCTATGCATAACTTTATTGGGATATTAATAATTGAGCTCTCAGTGAGTTTTTATTATATGTTTTTAAGACCATATTTGTATATAATTTTTTTTCTGAGTGCTCTATTGTGAAACGCACTTCTGTTTTATTTTTACAGCATTGGGGGTGGCTAGAAAAAGTGTCCATCCCCGAAAAATAAAACGAATATACAATCCACTGACCTTGGGATATATACACCATAGGAATACAAATCGGAATCGAAATGCGGAAACCTCAAACTCAATCGAATCCCCGAGGCCGGGGTAGCTCGAGTTTGAAAGCTAGTTAATCCACTCCACATGGTCCATCGATTCAATTAGTCTAGCAACGATTTTCATTTTCCTGGGTTAAGGGAACAAAGGAGCTGTGGGCTCTGTTCTAAAATGAAAGTGATATCGAAAGGGGAGATGGGAAGTGGCATTAATAAGAAAACTCTTAAATATATTAACCATATTTGATATAGAAACTATAGAACATTTTTGACAGTATCGAGATATCGATAAAATCGATTGAAAATATACATAAACAGCATCTAGTATCGAAAATATCGAATACTGTTTGCAGTTATCGATAACCTCGATGCCTTTTGCAAATTCAACTTTCTCTTTAAATTCCTTTCTGAAAGAAAAGCACAGTACATATATCGAGAAAAAATATATCAAATATATATCGAAAGTATTGAATATTTTGTGCACTGAAATAATATTGATGACACCGATATAAGCCAGTCGTTAATATCAATGTCAATCGAAAAGGATCCTCAAAAATATGTTTGTGGGAGATACAAAAGGCGGAAAAGGCCCTTTATTCAAGACCCCTTTTTCAGTGAACAAAAGAACTACCACATCTAAGCCCCATAAACCGCGTTTATCTCACCTATAAAAACTCCAGACTAATCCAATTGTTCGAGTGCTTACTACTCACAATCGATTCGGTTTCGAGGCGAAACGAAGTCAGAGTGGACTTGCATATTCATCCGGTGTAAACCAATCATCACCTGGCTATGGACTCCGTAATTGCGGTGCTCTGTGCATCCGACAAATGCGACGACTACAACGACGTCAACACAAAAAAAGAAAGAGAAGAAATGGGGAAATAGGAAGGGATATCCGAAGGACGCTCCGGGGCAACGAGCATGTAACTAGACGCTAAATAACGTTTAGCATGGAAATGGCAACATTTCGCCCAGTTACCTCCACTTGTGGCCCACCCCAACCCAGCCAGCTCTCCCAACTTTACTCGTGGCTTAAACTGTTTGCATAAACATTTCCATTCTTTCTGCCAGGCCTGATACTCATCCCAGCCCCCAGTCCACACCCACATCACCCACCATTAGGACTACGTGCTAAAGTGCACTGAGGAGTCAACAGCGTCTTGCCGGCAAATTCAATTTGCCGCAAGTTTTCCAAGCACGGCGCAAAAAATCATATTTAATTTGATTAAATCTTGTTTTTGTGTTGCGTTTCTCTTTTATTAAAAAAAAAAGGTTCTTAAATACCTACATTTTTATATTTAGATAATTAATTTAAAAAAAGATTAACCATTAAATTTATATTGAAATAAAAGGTATTTTATAATTTTATTCCCTTAGACTCTTTAAAACTCTTAACCTATTATAAAAACTGTGATTCAATTGAGCTTAAAAAATATTTAAAAAAATAGGGTTACGTTTGCTAAGATGCATTATTAAAAATTACATTAAATAAAAAAATAAAATAAAAAAAACTATTAAACAGGTTTTCTTTATGGGTTATCTAAGTAATTGTACATTTTTCTTCAGCTAGTGTTGGAAAACGTATAACAAATGCCCGATCGATAGGCCAAGTATATCGATAATGCCGGAAAACCCAGTGCCACTTCTAGTAAATGTCCTTAGTTTAAGTTTTCCTTTTCAGTGTCGCCACTGTTGACAGTTATGTCGGTGCATGTGGCATGTGCCTGGCTTACGGTGGGGAGTTGTTGCCCCGTAGAAATTCTAGGTGCATCCTTAATCCCTTCCTTAAACGCAGCAATCAGCTTATGTGCTCATAATTCGCAACAGTTTCGAAGTCTATAATGGTGAATAACCAACTAGTATATACATATGTATGTTTTTGTGTATGATCGAGTTTGGCAGAAGCCAGTGCCAGTTATGGCCGACATCGGATGCTAAATCACTCATTTGGCATTCCCAATGACCATTGGCAATTTTCGGTAAGCACGGTCCATTTAATGCTGTCGGCACGTGTGGCTACGCGTTCCTTAGAAAAGTATTTTATGGCCATTTCTATGGATTTTCACACAAAGAAAAAATTCAATAAAAAATGGAACAGCTAAATTATTGAGGGTATAATATGAAGTCGAAGTATTTGATACCCTTGAAGTAGACAAATTAAAAATGTGACGAGTTAATACTTCTCTTAAAATTATTCATTTATATTATGGTTATAAAAGGTTTAAGTAATTTAAAAAACACTTTATGATATATTTATCAGTTATTTGAGGAATGAATATACCCTCCCAGCGGGGGGTGTAATGAGTAGTGAAAAAACCTGTGCATCTTTTCGATAAAAAGAAAATCAAGGCAGATTTTCTTTTTGCTTTTCGTTTTTTCCCTCCCCCTAGGTGGAATGCATTTTTAACACTTTTTCGGCACGCATCTCGCGCGCCTTTTCCCAAGGGTGGAATCAAAAAAGGAAGGAAAATATGGGAAAAGGGGGCCCGACATAGATATATCACAGGGGTTGTTGTTCGATCAGAGGCTGCCTTTATTATTTATCGATTGGCATTCGATTGGCCTGTCAACAGTGGAACCAAAGAGGGTTGCCTCTGGCCAGACTAAAGTTTCGTTTGGAAAAAAGCCTGGAGAGATATATCAATCTTGGCTAGTAGAAACTTAATTACATTTTCGGATTTATGCTTTTGACAGCTGTGTCTAAATGGATTCTTCATAATGTTAATTAAATGATATAGATAATATAGCAGTCTAAAATTAAAACAAAACACCACAAACCGAAAAGGGAAAGGAAAAACCACCGGGGTCAACAAACAAAAACAAACAAGCAAACATATCAAAGGTCCCTCTCAACATCTGTTGGAAAATGATTGAGGGGAAAGCGTCAAGAAAAACGAATGAAAAGCCAAGCATATGTGACCAGGGGCACCCGTAGATCTTTCGTGGGCATTACGTATTATATGTCACAAGGTGGGCTCCGTGTCGGGCTTATGCTAATTTATTGCTCCGGATTCCACAGATGGATGTTACATGTCTGGTGCTAACTTTTGCCACCACCCTCGGACAATTGAGATATTTGTGTGCTCTAGTTATAATTTTTTTTTCTTTTTTTTTGTTTTTGTTCAGGGTTTCTCGGGGGGTTTTTAGGGGTTCCGGGGGTTAAATCGTATGGCAACAGCCAACGACATTAACAACGCTTAGAGCAATTACACAGAGACACAGAGGGTCGGAAGGGTGGGTGTGCAGAGCCGCGGGTCGGGCGGGATTATTTATAATGAGGCAATAACAATTTGTGCTGCAGTTGGTCATGACATTCGATTAAGCTTTTGTCCTCCGTCTACCCTAATTCTCAGTTCTCATTTTTGCTGTTGTTCATAAAAGTTAATCTGAAGTCTGGTATGTTGTGTTAAAGTAATTAATGTTTGCACTTCATAATCTCTGTTGATCCTTCAGTTTTAAGTTTAAATTCAAATTCTAGTTTAATTGTAAACTAATTCTTAATTTCTTCTCTTCTTCTTTCAGGTGCGTACAAAATATATTTCTCCCCAAGGAAATTCTGAGACTGAGCTGTGGCCACTTCAAAGTACTCAAGTTGTCTTAATAATGCTCTCAGGCAAGCATACATAAAGATACAAATATACATAGTATGTACATATATAGACAACATGCATATGGAAATTCCTGGGAGTGGTGGAAATCCATTTCATTGTTGCACATAATTCAGGTTTATTGTCAAATGGAAGACAAAGACAAAGCCCAAGACGGCGTACATAAGTCGCAAACACTTCAAGGGAATTGTGGCTTTGAAATTGCACAATTCACATGTATACACACACATACATACATAAGTACTTACAAACTTATCTATTTATTTGTTTTACTTGAAGCAATTATAGTCAAGTCCCCCAACTAAGTAAACAAATAAAACAAGACACTTTACAAAATGAGGCGGCAAATGTTATTTGCAACCCATTTGAAGCTTTCAAAAGGGTTGCCTTACCAGAATCCGTTGGGAATTATAGCATCATTTATCAGTCCAGAGCTATGGTCACACTAAATCTGAAGCTTGTGATATTTTTCTCAGTGTAGCCAAGCTATTTTCAAATTTATTCATGCACTTGGCCCTGCATAAGCTAGCCACATTTAAATGCATTTAAAATAAAAACTGAAAAAAAGAAGTAAAAAAAACGCTTAGCTGGCACTGAAACCGTTAGAAGAGCGAGAGGTATATAGGGATTGAGAGCGAGAGGAAGCTAAAAAAGTCGGCCTTAACCCCTGGACAGAGCAGGAAGAGGAGCCCACTAAGCCAAGACAAAGCTTTCTGGTTTATCTGCCTGCACCAGGCACAGATACCCATACAAACATGCTTCTTTTTCGCACTCTTTTGTCTCTTTTTTTTCGCCCTATCCCTGTCTTTTTCTTTCGCACACCTACCAGTATTATGTATCCGACTGTGTGTGTGTGTGTGTGGGCTCTATGCGGTTCATTTATGCCGTCTGCCTGATTTCCGCTTTTTAAATGCTTCTGTCGCTGCGCTGCCTTGGCACTTGTGCACTAAGGAAAAAAGTTTTCAATTAGGTAAAGTTATAACGAATTAAAGACACTTATAGCCGCTGCAATGCTAGAACCTATTGAGAACTATAACTTAAACGAGGTGAACAATTGATTCCCAAATGGAATGTTCAATTTTTTAAATAAAATATCCTTTTTATACTTAGCATTGGCTTAAAGAAGACCAACCAAATGATCTGTCGCTTGTTTTTTCTCAGTGTTCACCAGCTTCATCATTGCTTCTGTCCTTCAACTCACACAATCATACATAACCCATAGCCTATAGCACCATTCACATGGGCATCTGTTCTTTGCCCAACAACAAGAACAATAACGAATTTATTTCCATTCTGTGCTTTCCTACGTGCGTTTCCAGTTAATTTTCTTTTTTTTTTTTGTTCCATTCCCTCCGTTCCACTTCCCTCATCCTGCCTCGGCTCGAGGTGCTAAGTGGAACACCAATTGGCCCCAACAAAGGCATATCGCAATTAAGAAGGTGCGAAAGAGAGATTGGAGACCGGAAAGCAAAGAAGTTAATGAGAGAAGGAAAAGGATTTCTTGCAATGGATCCCTTTCTAATGAACAGCTTTATTTCCCCAACGGGGGAAAGAGATAGACCGAGCCAGAAGGAGAAAAAGTGTGAGAAAAGGAACTGTAATGAGAAATGGAATGATGAAGTTTCAAGCAACAGATTGCAGAAAAAGACAGTGAATAGTATGTAACTAATGTTGAGATGTTGAGTGCAGGTAAAGTTACTTACATTGCTGTATACTTTCAACTAATGAGTTTAACGAAGGGGAAATTTTACTTTAATTAAATAACAGTCTAAAATGTTTATGTTTCATTTTCAATGTTTATATTTGAGAAAGTAGAGCTCTTTTTGTTTCATGTTCAGCGTTCGGTTGCATCAACTTAAAAGGTTTGTGTTCCTTTTTTAATATCCCATCCGGCTCATTCCATGTTCCAGTAAATTGTAATTTGTAAGTGCATTTCATAATTCTTACAAATTTCTGTAATATCCACAATATCTGCATAAAAATGTAGCATCAAATAATCTCCCTAATTCGATAATTTCCGAGTTGACTTTGTGTCTCGCACGCGCCCAGCAAGCTAACTAAATCAAATGGCAATTTAAAGCATTTCCCGACTGAGGCCAGAATAAACAAATCAAACGGGGGAGGCGGAGATAATGGATAATGGGTGACAGTAACGGGTTGCATGCGGCATGACCCTCGGCTCTGCCGTCTCCTCCTCCTCCCAGCGAAGTATTAGATGCACTGACCGCAAACCGAAATGGAATAATGGAATTCCCTTGTCCGTTGATGTGTCGGAAGGCCAAAAGGTCAACGCCAATAAAGGGATGCAGATTGGTTGGCCAGACGGATAGATGGGATGAACCATATGCAAATGAGCCTAATTAGATGACAGGACACGCACGCATGATTATAAAAGGGATATTTTTGGGTTTTCTTTTCCCTCCACTATACTGTCCAGTCACTGGTGACTAATAGAGTTATGAGAGCAAATTTCGTATCCGTTTCAATTAATTGTCAACAAATTTGGTTCTGGCTTTTGAGAATGTCAAACCTCAGAAGCCCCGAAAAACCCTGGAATGGCACCCTGTTGAGCGGTGAAGAACTTTTGAGACAGCGCTAAAAGCAAAATGATTAATTGCATAAAAACAAATGGAGAAACGCCAAGTACAAGACAATTTTCCTGCTTTTTAAATTCCCAATTTCCCAACCCCTGGCCAACACTTTTAGAGGGTTGTGAGGGCACAAACACTGAGGGAAAGGGTGTCAAGGAAAATTAAAGATCTATTTATAGGCTATTCGGGTTCAAAATTTCGAAGATTATGCAAAGTTATTGTATTTTATGTGACTTAATTTACTGAATTCTGATTTTTAGAAATGAAAATTCATATTTTTAGGGTATCTAATTAATTTAAAATTGTAGTTTCCATTTAAAACCTTTCGCCACGTGTAGGCTTTTCCTTTCTTCACGACTTTTACTTTGTCGCCTGATAAATTAAATTGAATCCCGTGCCTCTTGCCTTCCCTGAGATGTGATGAAATCCGTTTAAACGCAACTTTATATAAGGACACCCCAAGCCCGAGCTCCAAAACCCAACCCCAACCATTCTTCCCCGCAGGATATACAGTCTACCAACCCCCTCATAAGGGTGCCACCCCGCCAAGCTGTCGCTCCAAACGAAAGATGATTGCGATGATGATGATTGCAGAGCGCGCTGAGCATTTGCTGTCGTTATGGCGATGGCTTCCAGCTCTGACCAGCTCTTCCACCAAGCACTTCCACCCTGAAAACCCCCCAAAAAAATGCTTTAATTCCTAGAGGGTCGTCTTTGGGAGTGCTCTTCAGAAGTCTCTCCGCACTATGTATATCCCTTGATTTCCGCTGGTCATGGGTAAATCCTATTGTTGCTTCGGGCCATAGATTTTCCCTGTTTGTTTGCTGTTAGTGTGGTTTCAGTCGGAGGAGGTTATTTACAATATAAATTTCCAGCGGGGGCTCACGGAATAATTAATGGTAAATGATTTTTCGATGGATATACATTTGATGAAGATGGATGTACTCATTGTACATCGGTAATGCAATTTTAATCCACTTAAAGGTGCTTGAATAATGCCATATGATTTATATAACTATTAGTGGATTAATATTATAAAATAAAAGAATATAAATACGGAGTAATTTTACAGATTTTGTTTCTGCTTCTTTTCAATAATTAAATTAATATTTGTATTATAAGGACTTTTCCTTACCCCACAAAGTCTGCCTTTCACCCTCTTTGAAAATAAAAAGAGGGGAATATCCTTTTTCCTTTGCCACATCCCCCTTTTTAAGTCAGCTGTTGTTACCGTTGATTTTATCGTCTGCTTTGACAGCTGTCACGCAGCCATTGTGAAATGTCATTGGTGTTGTTGTTGTTGAATTGCGTCGTTGTCGAGTGTTGTTATCATTGCATTTCCCCCCTTACGTGATTCGCATTGATTGATAGTCCGTAGCAGGATTTACTTGTTCCTGTTAGACGAGGTTCTGTTTGGAATTCCAAAATTGTGATGGAAATCCAGAAAAGCACTTTAATACCTCGATCAAAAGAAGCCACAAACAATATAACTTATTTTCTGTATATCAGAACTGTTATATAGTTGGGGAAAAACATATGAATCAATGGATCAAAATTCCATTTCCTAGCAATTTCCTGCCGCCAGGTGTCGCAATTGTGCATTAATGCTCACCACTCATCCATTGTGCGATGGTAAATTGCATTTGTCTCACTCTCTGCAGATAGACTTTGTCTCCTTTTTAGCTTGGGCCAACATTTCCGCCACAGACGGAATGGAGGAAAGTGCCGATGGAAAAGCGGAAACGGGCCACCGTAGCAAAAGGGGAATTGCTTTACTCTCTGCTGTCGTATTGTGTATTGTGTGTAGCAGAGGGTCCTGTCCTCGTCCTGCCTTAGTATATAACGTGTACATATTGATCTCTATGCGGGCAAACTCACTGAACTATGCATGAACCCGGCCGAATCAACTGAATCACCTGTCCAACCAGGCCCCGGGACATCATTAACTGTCGGGAATCAGCTCGCCGCAGCAGAGCCTGTGTCAATCCTGTGTATCACCTTTTCGCCCGTTTCCTCCCAGCCTTACCCCCTCCCCCCCCTGTGTTACGGCTAATTTTCCATGCAATTACGTGCAGTTTGCTGTTGAGGACTCGACTTGGTTCCTCCTCCATTCTCCGTTCGCCTTCCACTTTCACTCATCAGGCTGCCCTGTTTGGCCTTCGGGGCATATCGCAATCGCCGCCCATTTCCACTTGTCGTCTCTTGCCCTTTTAATTGCATCAGTAACGCTTGATTTAACATTTTCCAAAGCGAGTCAAAAATAAAAAAGGAACATGGAGGAAAACCCAAAAACGGAAAATCCAAGTGCGGAAAAAATAACTGGAAACTGCCATTAAAAGAATCATGAGGGAAATTTAATAAATGAATCCAAGAATTTCCGCTGCTAAATTAATGGCAATGCAACGGAAAATCCATTGTCTTTAATTGTCTTTAATTGCTAAAAATATAAAACTGATCAATTATAAAGTGCATTTAAATGTTAAAAATTGTTGCATACTTTTTTGCAATATTTCAAACCGTAATCTACCTAAGCGGGAGTTTTAAAATATTTCAAGAATTTTTAAAGCCCGCTGCCTAAAGAACAAAATACCAAGAAAACCCATTAGGAAAAACTCATTGAAATTGTAATAAAAAAACAAATTGTAACAGAAAAGTAAAAAAAAATATGGGGAATGATTTTTTGTGGAATTTAACAAGTGGGTCAGAATGAAATACCCATGCATACTCCAACACACACACACACACACATATCGAAATACATACATACAGCAGACGGAAGTGGAAGTGGAAAAAACAACGGAAACTTGCCGAAAAAAAAACATCAAGACTTTTCTGAATGATGGTCATTCGTTATCCCCATCTCCCTCTCTCTCCCTCCATCTTTGTCGCACACTCTTTTGAGTGTGTTCATTCATGGAAATTCAAATTTTCGCCGCTGTTTTCGCATTTATCTAACGGCATTTTCTGCGCAACAATCTAGCGCCATCTTTCTCTCTCTCGCTCCATCTTAAGGACTCTCGCCTCCAGCTTTCTCTTTTGCGCTTTTGGGGCTATCATTTGTGTATGTGTGTACATACATACATACATTTGCCGGCAAGTTTCCGTTGTGTGTGTGTGTATCTGCCGAAATATATTGATTTTCTCTATTCCCTTTTATTAAGCATTTTCGGTTTACCGTTGCTTTGTTGTCTGCATTTGTTGTTGCCGCAGACGAGACTTGGTTGCCTTTGTTGTTGTTTTGCAGCACAAAAAAAAAAATAATAACGAAAAAAATAGAAATATGGGGAATCAGGCAGCAACAACAACTGCCAAAGTTTGCCAGGTTTTCCGGTAAAAAGAAGAAGAAGAATACATAGTTGTAATGCTCATTTAATATTTCCCTTTTTCCTTGTTGGCACTGCAACTTGGCAACCCTGGCACAGTGGTTAACTTTGTACAAAATTTCTTCATTTCTGTGGGTTTCTGCCAAATAAATGGTTTTATCTAATAAAATAATAAGAATAAGATTACTGATCCTTAATAAATTGTATGCATATTTTCTATTTACTCTTCAGTCGACATTTTAATATCTTTTCAGGATATTGTACAATTGCAAACTGCAAGGGTATACAAACTTCTGCAATTTAAAGTTAGTTTTCTTGTTGTTGCTGTTGATTATGAGATATTAGTGAAAGTATCTCAATATAAACGATCGATAGGCAAAATATTTCGATAGCTTTGTAAACTTTTTACATTCAACTATTAATACTCTTAGAAAAATTGACAGGAAAACCACTGTAACCGGCGACATTTGCTTTCTCGGCTCCTTTCTTTTCCCTTTTTTATACCCTTGCAGGGTATTATAATTTCAGTCAGAAGTTTGCAACGCAGTGAAGGAGACGTTTCCGACCCTATAAAGTATATATATTCTTGATCAGCATCAACAGCCGAGTCGATCTAGCCATGTCCGTCTGTCCGTCTGTCCGTCTGTCCACCTGTCCGTTTCTACGCAAACTAGTCCCTCAGTTTAAAAGCTATCTGAATGAAACTTTGCATATAGTCTTCTATATACTCTCACTGCTATATATGTCGGAATACAAATGTCCGATAAATTTTTAGAAAAAAAATTTTACCTTTGCTGTTTTTCAATATTTTTGCACCATTTTTTAGATATGGCCATTTTATATTATTTCTGAATTTTGGTAAAAATTTTATGAAAATCGGACGACTATATGATATAGCTGCCATAGGAACGATCGGGAAATTAATAGGAAAAAAATTATAGCTTCGTTGTTTTTCAACGTATTTGTATCTACTCTGAGATATAGGCTTTTTTTATTGTTCTAGAATTTTGGTATAAATTTCATAAAAATCGGACAACTATATCATATAGCTGCCATATAAACCGATCGGTAGATGTATACAAAATGTAAAGCTGGGAATGCAAAACTGTAACTGTCAAACTGTAAACATAATAAGTATAGGTAAAATGTAATGAAATAATATCTGCAAGGGTATACAAACTTCGGCGTGCCGAAGTTAGCTTCCTTTCTTGTTTTATATATATTTTTGTTTGCCCTTTTGTGTGTTTGAATTTTTTGTTTTGCCATTTTTTTGCGTGTTGCTTTTTGTGTGCAGCTTCCGCTTTCACATAGTTGAAGCCACTCCCACCGTGTTGGCCCTGTGCCTTTTCCTCCCTATTCGCAGCTTGAAAGAAACATTTTGTAGGAGAAAAAAGCAAATTGAATTTGTCTGCTCGGCATTCCAAGACTCCGAGTCCTTTTTTTAGTCCTTAGAAAGCAGAACAGGACACGGGAGCAGTACAGTAAATAGGCGGAACAGAGCATATTTTATTTATTACTTACATTTTCTTCCGGCAAAGTATATTATGTTGGGAATTTATGGAAAAAAGTTGATGAATATTCCAATAAGAAGAGGTATTCTGTTCTGTTCTTATTCGATTTTACTTTAATGGGAATATATATTAAATATGTCTAATACCATATTTATTTATTCATTATTCATATTACTTAGAAAAGAATGTTATTATGTTGTTATTATTATGTTGGGAATTTATGGAAAAAAGTTTATGAATATTCCAATAAGAAATTAAGTTTCGTTCTTCTTAAATTGTATTTTAGTGGGAATATACATATAATTAAATATGTATTATAATATTAAATATTTAAAATATTAAGAGAATAATAGTAGATCCTTGTTTAGGAACATTTCAAGAAACTAAAAAAATGGTAAGTGAAGCAAAATTCATATAATTTATATATTATTTATATTTATATATTAAATGAATAAATACTATTTAGGATAAACATAAACCAACTGTTTTTGATTATTTTACTTATTTAGCGATAGCTTGCTGTACTTCACTTCACTTTCAGGCAGCTTTTTGTAAAACAAAGACACAAAAAAAGAAGGGAAAGCCTGGAGAAAAAAGGATCCCCGCCTAAAGTGGAAAAAGGAACAGATCCTGAAATGGCTGCAGGACAAACAGCAGCTCTCACACGCACACATGTGTGCTTACGGAACACACCCACGCGTTGTGGCTGCCTGAAAATTGTTTGCACAAATCTTTTGCGGGAGAAAAAAGGATTTTTGGTGAAATGAAACTCTTGCCAACCGTAAAAAGTTGCTGATGATGAACAAACCGAACATTATGCCCATGTGTGGATGGGTGTGTTGTGTGTGTGTGCAGGCAGGCATGTCTGTGTTTTATAATAATATTAAAGGCGGAAATATTCATATTCTGTTTGGGACAGTGAAAGTTTCCTCTTCGTGAAAGTTTCCTTCTGATTTGCCTCCTTGGATTTTGCATAGATTTTAGGCAAAAGGAAGGACACTCTCATGTCGTCATTTAATTCAATTTATTTCTCTGATTATATGTTACGGCTTTCTTGGGACATTCAAACACACACACGCACAAATTGGATTATTTAGAGAATCAGGATAAGGGTCCTGGACCTGGTATATGATAGTAGTCCTTTTATGAAAGCTTCAAAGAAAGCCAAATGCATTTACATTTCCATTCTTTGTGGCATATCATGGGCAAATTTAATAAAATAAATAACAGGATAGTTAAAATTATATTTAAGCTTAATAAAAAGCGTGCAATCATTCTTATTATTCTATATTCCCTTTTTTTAAGAATATTGCCTATTAATCAATGCTGGAATCTATCAATAAAGACTTTTATTTCGTTTTCTTCAACCCTTCTTTTTCAGTCCTATTGGTAGGTCTTTCCATTATTTTTTTCGCCCTTCTCTGGCTTTTATTTCCTTGACGCCTTATGCGATTTTGATGGCCATAAAATGTCAAGGGATAAGATGTCATAAAAATAAAAGGAAAAAAAAAGAGCCGAAGGACCTCCTCCTTCGTTCGTTCTTAAAGAGAGAAACCATGGATTTTCTTTATACTTTGCTGGGACATTTTCCTTTCTGATTTTTTTCACAGTAAATTAGGCAAATTAAAATTGCAAATTTCCTTTGAGCAAATGCATATTTATGCTGGCGCCACGCCCCTTTTCTTCATCCCCATTTGCAAGAAGGGCGGTTTCTGCAGACTGATCAAAATTTAAGCAAGGAAAGAGCAAAAGGAACAGGGTCTAGGAGGAAAAGCCAAGTGCAAAGATGCAGAAAAAGCCGTAGGAGTTGCTTTAGAAGATGGAAAACAAAAGGACGGGGAAATGTATATGTGTAAATGCATGTATGTATGTATAAAAGAGGAAAGACGAATGGAAATGGCAGAAGGCGGCGTTGATTTATGTGCAAAATGGCAGGAGTCTGCAGGCTGCCATAATAATGTCCTTGAAAGGATGTGAAATATATATATGCTTTAGAGCTGGGCTCTTGCAATCGATTAAAAAATCGTAAGCTTGTTATAAACCCCTTAAAGTTAAATATGATTTATTAAAATTAATTAGTAAACTTAAAAATAAAAACCTACAGCAAGTGTAACTCATAAAAAACTTTGCAAAACGATCAATTGTTTTCGATGTTTGATCTCTAAAGTGCACAATCGAAACCACTGCTTGTGCTATCGATTTGTTTGCCATCTCTAAGAGGTCCTTATGTGAGTGTATCGGTGGCACAGGTGGCCCATAGCCAAAAGCTATTTCATCTCCTCGCCCCGCCTTCTACTCTGACCATTTCCCTATTGTTCCAGCTCTCCTATTTCCTTAACCGGGAATTGTTTGCTGAAATATTTTCACCGCCTGCGGCCTCTAAAGGAAAAAAACACACACACAACAGTAGAGCTTGGGGTCCACACGCAATCCACAAAGAAAACAGGCTACAGATTTGATTCTAGGAATTACCAGGGGGAGGGACCTGCGGCTGCAAATATTTGAGGTGAGCTCAAGGAGCTCCTCAATTCGGGGTGGCTTCGGCGTAGGTGGCTCCGGAAAGCATCCAGACATTTGGGTAGGGAGCCTAGGTCCTGTTCCCCTGGGATTAAGTCCGTGATTTGTGCACACAATTACATGTCTTGTGTAATTTTCATCTGAATTTTTAATGATTTGCCACCTACAGAAATGTTTGATTTTTCATTTTTAAATTGAAAGACATTTTTATTTTGTTTTTGTCGGATTTTTCTTTAAAACTAGCTTCTTTTTCTACTTGATTTTTGTTGATAAATTGGCACTTGGCCTGGTCTTAAAAGGCTTTCAAGTCACTTTACTTTATGGCTCATTGAACTTGCCAAGGGAGCTATCCTCTGGCTGTTGGCAATTTCTCTTATTATTCTGCTGCTGCCTTTTCCTCATTTCTTCATTTCGGAGTTTGGTAAATGCAAATTGTACAGCTGCGGCAAGTTGGTGCCTAAATCCTGCAGTTCCTGCTCCTGTTTCAGCTGCTGCCGCTGTTGCTGTTGCTGCCAAATGGGAGCAGCAAAATGTTAATTAATTTCAATTTCAGCACGAAGAAGGGCGGGGCACAGGCTGCTGTAATTTCCATTGCCATTGTTTCTAGATGCACAGCGAGAAAAATTGGGGTATTTTGAAGAGGAATAAATATGGATTATAATTTGAGTTTATTTGAAAGAATATAAAAGAATAAATTAGCAGTCTAGGTAGTAGATTTAGGCTTGTGTTAAAATATTAAAATATATTTAAATATAGACAAAATAATTTAATAAAAAAAAAAAAAATTAATAAATAATCCTTGCTTTTGAGAAACCCCTTTAAACCCTCTTTTTCTGAGCTATGCTTTTATACAAATAAATGGTTTTAATTTAAGAAAATGGTCTTATAATCCAAATAAGATACTTCTTTGATTATTTAAAAATTAGATTATTATAAGATTGTGAACAAGAAAGAAAGTTAACTTAGGGAAGTCGAAAATTGTATACCCTTTGTGGTTTGCAAAGTTTATAACTAAACTAAAAATTCATTGATTTTAATTAAATCTACATATTGATCTTAAAAATTCCAAAATAATAGTTGTGTTGAAGTTTTGAATATATGAACCTTTTAAAATTAAAAGAAAAAGGGTAAGAATCATTTCTAGCGGTCACGGCTAGATCGATTCGGCTGATATACGATTCAAAGGGTCAAAAAATAAGATAAGGAGCTGACTAAACACACTTTTTCCCTGTGTAATTTTTGCTTTTTTTTTGAGAGAGAGAGGTAAAGAGCACTCCCATGGAACTGACAAACTGACAAACTGATGCAATGACAAACTGACGCTGTCAAGTAGGAAATGCGATGCATTGTTGCAGTTTGTTGTCGCTGTCGCTTATAACAATGACACCAAATTACATCATTAATGAAAAATATAACAAAACAAGAAGGAGGAGCAGCGGGTGTCGGAAAATTGCATCATACCAGCACGACGCGCCCTGCTTTTCCACATGAAAAATCTACATACATCAAATTCCCATCATACGGATAGCCTTATCTTTATATATATTTGAGATATTTCTATATACTATGCGTCTGCATACTTGGAGTTGCGGTTGAGTTTCGTGCCAAGTGAAATCGCTGGAAAACCCTGAACTAAGGAGGAGAAAACCCACGGGGGAAAGATGTTCGAAATTGTAAACCAACTCGAGCATTAAAGCACTCAAAGTACATCTGCGGTTAACCCTGGCAACCGAGGCTTCATGGAAAGTCCTCAAAGGTTCTTTAAATTTTCTATTTGCTTTTATTTGCCCCTATTTTTTGATGAAACAAGACTTTCCAATAGAAACTACAGCTGACAGTATTTATTACCTCTACTTTTGGTCCACTAAATACTCACAAAAAACTTTCCAATACTTAACTCGGCTTCATTGGTGTTGCAAATTAATTAAAAACTTTGCCACAAAGTTGTACGAATTTTGTGGGTGAGTTTCAATAAATATTCCGCCGCTTTCATAAAGTTTCACCAACAACTTTGTCATAAAGTTTGCTCTTAAAAATAAAACCAATAAAAAAAAGATGAGGAAACATCAACTTGCAGCACTTTCGTGCCGCACCAACGCTTCTCAATGCATTTGCCAACACTGGATAGCGGCAGAATTGGTCCTCGAGGTGTCGCTTCTAGGATATTTTGTTTGCCGGCTCTCAATCTATGTATCTACTGCCATCATCATCATCATCAAGGCAAACAGCATCAAAACCATCATCAGAATGGAGAGTGTCAGCAGGTGAATATATATAGTATGGATATAGTGCTGCCATGGAGGCGTAGTGGGAGTGTTGTGCTGGGCAAACAGCTTTTTGGTTCAACAAACTTCAATTAATGGTACACGGCAGGTTGGGCTTTTGTTGTTCCTTTGTTTGTTTGTTTGGCAAACTAGAAAAAAAATAAAATAAAAAGAGGCATAGGAAAAATTTGCGTTAAAAAAAAATAAAGAAAAAGTAGAAGTAGAAAACTTTGCGACACTTTCAAGTGTCGACGACGGCGGCCGTTGGCTCATAACGAACATTAACAAGAACTAAGCCACACTACACACAAAGAAAATGTTTTTGGCAAGTTTTCTTTTTATTTTTGAATATTAAAATATAATTTAAAAAATGTAGAAAATATAGTATCCAGATTTTTAATGAAAAACTATGGGATATTGATTTTTTAATCGATTTTATTGAATTTTAATTATATTAAATCAAGGTAATCAAACCTTTTTTGGAAAGATAATTGATAATTCAAAAATTTTAAATTGAAACTACCAATTATAAATTATTTAAATAATTATTAATTGTATACCCTTTGGTAGATAATAGTTTTTAATCATTTTTAATCTAAATAATCAAAAATACAGTTTTAATCGATTTTAATAATGTATTAATCGAAACTATCGAAAATACTTAGAGAGATAATCGAAGCCTAAAATTCATAGGCTAGGACGATCATATCGTATTTCCACCACTAACTACGCATTACTTATGTACGTGTTTTCTCCAAGTGTATCTTAACACTGTAGCCCCTGCTGGTGTGTTCCATTCATCTAAATGTTGCCTAGCCCAGTTTAGTTCGGCTGCCGCCCATTTCCATTGGAGTTTGCAGCATTTTCTATGGCTTTTCTCTTTCCATTTTTTTTTTTGTATAGTTTTCACTCTCTTTTATGCGGCGTTTTCCTACCTTTGCGTAAATATTTATATTGCTTAAAATGTTGCGCTTTAGCCCATGTAGTATGTATGGTAAGGTGAGGAGGGCGTTAATGCCACAGTGGGCGTGGTTCAATTACAGCGTCTGTTCCATACATTTCTTTTCATGGCTTTGTGATCACGTTTTATGGTGGATTCTGTAGAAAATGCATAATTTCTGACTGAATTTATTTGTAAACTTTGTCTGAAAAATGGATTCTGGGCAAACATTTTGTATTTTCAATCAACATTGTTGGCTTTGCCGTTAAAGTTGCATTCATTTGTCACATAAAAAACTGCACATAAAACTGTCGTTTGTGGGGGATTTTTATGGCGCATAAGTTTGTTTCATTACAATGTTGGGCGAAATGAAAAATCGGAGAGAGAGATGAGAATGGGAGTTTTCTTATTCTCCTTTTTTTGTTTTTTTAATTGCCAGTGTGACATCCTTTTTCCGCCGTAAAACAACGCCAGTTGAAATTTTCCTTTTTTTTTTTTGGCCATATGTACACAAGGTGCTGGCAATACTAATTGGTAGGAGGAGAGCTAAGCGATCTAGACAAAAGACCAGGATCCAAACTGGCTTAGGACTGAACAAACTGGGCTAAGAAGCGATTGCCAGGGCAGCACCTCATCTGGCCTCTTTAAATCCTTAAAGGATTCCATTTGCGATTGAGTTCAGCCAGCTGGATTGGGGCTAAGGCCTTGCCACGTTTGGCTGCACAAAAAATAACTGGAAAAAAGCATAAAGCATAAAGCAAGTGGCTCTGCAAATTCAAATCCAAATCCAGACCCAAATCCCAATCCAAATTCTAATGAAAATGTGCAAGTCGAAGTCGAAGTCATTTAATTAAAATGCAGCGTGGCGCATGCTGCAAACTTCTAATTAAGATTAAATGCAATTAGGATTAAATGCAGTTTAACTAGGAAGCTGGAGTCTGGAAGTGAAACAACAAACGCAACAAAGCTCTAATGGGAGGAAACTTGAGGCAAGTTAAATGGAGGAAACTTTTTCAAACAAACTTGAGCGACTTGCCAAAGCAAATAAATAATTTTGCAGTAGTGCGAGGCAGGGAAATATAATTCAAAAAATATAAAAAACATTTAGTATATATAATAATTAATATAAATAATAAGAATAACGTATTATATAGATAAAGTTGTGTCTGCTTGACTAGAAGATACTTTCTTATCAAAAAATAATAATATAATAATTATAAATAAAGTATATTAAAAGTAAATCGAACATATCGAATGTACAAAACATTTTTGCATATAATATTTTTGCATAACATATTTTACATATAATAATAATAACGTATTATATAGATGCAGTTGTGTCTGCTTGACTATAATAATAATAATTATTAAGAAAATATATCGAAAGAAAATCGTAATTAGCAATAAATGATCGATATATTCTTTTAGTTGCATTTAAGTAGTTTTAAGACTTACATTTCCATATCTTTTTATTGCACTTAAATCATATTGATTTACGTTAGTCTTAATATATCTAAAAATATCGCAAAACTGTAGTTTTCATCATCCTTAAATCCTTCTATATCAAGCAAAATATCAATTTATCGCAACGTTAAAATATAAACGATAATATTGCTGCGATATCGATATATAAATATTTTTTGCACCGGTTTAGTGCAGTCACAGCTACCTTTTCGCTTAATAACTTCAATGTTTATATAGAACTTTTGCAAAATCTTTTCATCCCGATTAAGAAATGGGAAAATTTAATATTTAAAAAAAATAAATAAAGAAGCAATTTTCCTAACCAAAGACAAGTTATCAGACTCGAAGCTCAGAGCAAACACTCTGCTATTGAAGGAAATAAATCAAGTCTGGCGAGTTCTTCAAGTTCGTTGGTAGGAAAATAGGTTAGCGGTCCCCCCCGCCACCCCCAGCCCGCCTTCCTTAGTTCCTTTTGCTTTCCTTTTCGATTTGCTTTGGCTTGACTTGGCTTGGAAAATGAAAATCCTAACTGACATTTGACATGGCCAAAAAAGCAAACCAAACGAAATGGTGGAGAAAGCCTTGCCAGCGCTTGCATTGGCAAAATGTCAAAGGGGGGACCATCGAAGTCCAAATCCGGGGAATACCAGGCAGACGACACATTAAGGTTAATTCTCCAAGATGGGGGCATTCGACACTGTCCATTAATAATGCTAATTTATTGATTTTTTGCGTTGCGCAACTCGTTCGTGGTTATGCAAAATCATTTATCAAAATGCTAACATTAGTTAACATTTAGCCACGACTTAAATGATATCAGTAACTATCTAGATATATACAGTGATTTGTTATGCAATTATTTCTTATAATTAGTTACTTATTAAATTTATTTTACCTATTTTAGACAAATATCTGCTGTATTATTAAGAAGAATGTATAAAAATATTACTAAAAATCACCTTTATTATTAAAATAAAATAATAACTGTTAACTCTGGGCCTAATCATGTGATTTATTTAAAGATGTAGCCTTTAGAAATTCCAAAAAAATAAAGTAAAAATTATTATAAATAGTTTCCACAATAAATAATTGATTTTATTAAATATTATTGTGAGATAAATATTTAGGAATATTTTTTCATAGCATCAAAATTGTCCCTGTGATGATTTATGGCGTATTATTTATAGCTTGCCCCCGGACTCTACGCGGCTTAAATGGCCAACTTGTGTCCATTTGGCCAAGGATCCCGATTCCCCCTGAATTACTCATTTGTATCCCCTAACCAGGACACGCATCGTTGAGCAGCAGAGAAAATGGCAAAATGGCAGGAAACACCGGGGAGTACAGGAACAGTATTCAGTGTAAAAGTTTGTTGCAAATTCATAACAGGAGGGGAAACCAGGAGAGGCAGCCGAGAAGGTGGCCCACGGAATGGCTGAGGGAAATTGCTTCCATCTTGGCATAAATATTGATTTTTTTGTTGTTGTATTTTTTGCGTTGGTTATTATGCTCTTAGCACATCGCTGAGGCCAAGGGAGTTTCCCACTTTCAACTTTCAACTTTCAACTTTTCCCGCATTTAAAACATATAATTTATGCAATCTGCAGGGGGTGTAAAGGGGTGTTAAGTACGTGCAGAATTTTAATTTAATTTTATATCATAGTATCTCTATATAGTTGCGGCTTATTAAATTCCGATTTTGCAGCTGCGAAACTGCATCTCTTCATTTGTTGTTGATTCAAATGAGCAGCGATAAAAGTGATTTTAATTATAACGAACGTTACCAGTATACACAGCTTTCAATAATTTCCATTAAAGTGCAGTTATTTCCGGGGAGGTTCCTCTACCTACTGCTGTCTGACATTTAACCGGTGAATACTTAATGCAGAATGCAGGCAAAAAGGATATACAGTGGGCACAGGATATAGGGAAATATTATACAGCAAATTTCTTATTTTTAAACTCTGAAAAACTAGATCTGTTAGTGGCACTCTCCACTGTATTGAGACGATAAAAGTGTACAAGTCCCTTTACATATTTTTGCACTTACAATGAAAATGCCCTCTGAGACCCCATCACCCCCCATTAAGAATAACAACGGCAAGCAAATGACAATTTTCCCCCCTTGACTTTTCAATTTACATAAACACGTTCAATATGTAAAAGCAATAAAAGATAAGAAAAGGGAAAGATTCCAATCAAATTGAATTACAAAATTTGCTTATTTAGCAGATATAGAGAAAAAAAAAACAGCTGTTTTTGACATCAAGTTGGTACTAGAAGCCGTTGAGAATTCTAAGGATAGGCAAGACTTCCATTAGTATTTTAATTTAATTTATTTATAGAATTTAAAGATAAATACATTTATTTAATAAACATTTAAATTTATTAATAAATAAATCCTTTTTTGTTGCAATAAATATGTATACAAATTTGTAGTAAAATTTTAACATAATCCACCTTCTCCTTCCCCTCCTTGGGGGTATCCTTTTGGCAATTATCAAGATGGCGCCTCTCTCCAGGAACTTTTCACTGCACACTCACTTCCTTATGCATGCCACAAACAGGCACTCACACACACACCCACACACCCACACGATACGAACTGCGCCTAGACATGCCACCCTCTTTTTCTCTCCAGTTCTCCCTCCCAGCGGCACCTCTGGGCTCCTTTTATATGCCCATTTGTCACAATATTTGCCATGAAAGGCAACTAATAAATTCTCTTACTGCGCTTACAGCCCCTCCTGCCTTGGCCTCACCTTTCTGCCCCTCCCTCCATTGCCCTGTCCCACTTTGGCTGCAAGTTCCCAACTAATGCACACAGGCGGCCGCCATCATATACACATGTCAACAGTGTAAAAGTTTCATTGGTAAATTGCCTTGGTCAAAGGCAAAAGGCAAAACTACAGAAAAGTCCAAAGCCAAGCAGCAAGTCCGGATGCGAGTGTGTGAGTGTGTAATGCACTTGGAGAAAGCAAAGAGATTTCTTTTAAAAACAGATTTTCAATCTTTTTACTTGTTTAATAAATAATTTTTTTTTAAATATGGAAAAAGCTTTTAGAATATCAAAAAATGCCCATCTTAATTACTCAATAATTATTCTTTTAAAGCTTGAATCATTTTTTTAACCGAAAAATAAGTTATGAAGCAATATCTTTAGTATATCGACAAATACTTAAAATATATCGTCTTAACAACTATCGAAGTTATCGAAAAAATCGTTAAGCGTTTAATAATCTTACCCATAGAAAAATATGTTAAATAAATAAGAAATAAGAAAGCTTAATTATATTTTAATTCACTTTAACAAATTCACTACCGACTATGACTTTTATAACACTTTCTGTAGTTTTTTTCAGTGCACCAACCATGTAAGATATTTCGGAGCCTAGAGCTCACAAGTCGAGGAGCTGTCCTTTCCCTTGTGCCTGTCTGTCTGTCTGTCTGGGCTTTATGGTGGGGCCATTCCCAAAATACACTCTCTTCTATACCTTTGGGCATCTTCAGTGAAAATGGAAAATGGCTAAAGGAATAAGGGAAAAGCGGGCGAGGACCACAGGAGGGCTGAAAGCTACTTAGACTTTCCCCCCTCCCCGAACATCGAAATGGGCTTGGGGTTTCCTTTGAGACACTCGTTGATTGCCGTCTGCCATCGAAATCGTTTTGTAATTGCAAAATTGAGCAGTTATCAGTGAAAATAGAGCTAGGTTTTCCCAGCTCAACCGCAATTTAAAGAAAAATCTGAAAATAAAATAAATCGATAAGCCCATAAGAAGTAGAAGAAATAAAATCAAACTTCTACAAGCGAATTAAGGTATTTTTCTCAATGGTAAATTAGTAAAAATAAATATAAATGTACTTATTTTCGATGATGCAAACCGCTGACGAGGTAGCTGAATTTCCCAGACAAATACCGGATGTCGTAGGCGGAAAATAATGCTGCTGCAATAATGATCAGATGAACTTAAGACACTCGCTGAATCCGGCTTGATTCCCATCTCCAATTTCAACTTGCAGACAATTTCGTTTCAATTTAAGTTTCCTGTTGTCATTTGTTGTTGTCAGCCGTCGGATACTATAGCATTTGCTGTTGTTGTTGCTGTTGTTTGTTGTGCGTGCTGTGGATAATGCTGATAAACTGATAAATAGAGCTGTTTTGACAACAAAACAAAATAAAGCTCAGCAACACACAGCACACACACGCGAGCTATTCTAGTCACGCATATTAAACAAAAAAAGTAAGGAAAGGTGAAATTTAGAGATGGCAGACCTTCGATATATTAGATTGAGTTCATTAAGATCTTAAGAAAATTATATATTTATTATTATACTTTTAATTTATTAGTATTATTTATTATAAGTATTAATTTCACTTTTGTTACAACAGATATTTTCCATATAAAATCGATTTGTTTTTTTATTTTAGAAGATTAGATATAATTTACCGTATTAAGTCTAATCAGTTTTAATGCGAAATTAGAGCCCTACTTACTAAGACCTTCGACTCTGATAAAATCAAAATTATTTAATACACTTTACAAATAATTTTATCGACATTTTTCAATAATACATATCAATTATGAATCGATAAAGGTAAAATGTAGAAAAAATAGTTTTTTATATAAAGAAAATCTTCTTTTCGTCATCTTTGAACGGATCTATTAAGCGTTTGAAATAGCAGCTCAATTGATATATAAAATTACATTTTATATATCGAAAATCTACTCTTTTTTATATCGAAAATCGATATTCGTGGTCATCTCTAATCAGAGGGTCTTAAGCCGCTCAACTGAACTAAGCTCAGCTCTGAGCAACCAAAAAAAACTAAGTTGCAACAACATAAAAATCACAGAAAAGTCAAAAAAAGAAGGAATGCAAAATAAAAAAATAAAACGAATACGAGAGAAATACGAAAAGAAAGAGCAATTGAAAACAAAAACAAAACTGAAAACGAAACGTGCTATGAATGGCAATTGCAGAGAAAAATGGAGGAGAAGCAACAAATGAACATAAATTAAGGCAATTGCGGAGGGTGTGGGTGCCCTTAAAAATACACAACAAAATATTAAAAAAACAAGAGGGAGTAAAAAAATGTATATAAGAATAAAATATGCTATGCTGAAAATGTAAAACAATTTATTATCTTTTATAAATATTTTTAAATATTTTTAAGAAGCTAAGCTCTGATTTTATATTGTCTTGTCTTTATATGCCAAAACAATTGTTAAAAAAAATATAAAAAAAAACTACCTGTTATTTATGTGTAGACACGCAACGAGCAGACACAACTTATGCACATGGCACCCCTTTTCCTGATCCGCCACGCCCACTTGCTCGCTTTATTGTTGACCTCCCCCACACTCTGGGTAGAGAAAGAGAGAGAGCAGTAGTTCCCCCTTTTTCTTCCTGAAACCTGCAATTCCACCGCCAACTTTTCACACTTCAACTACGGCAACAACAGCAATAAGTAAGTAACTAGTTGCAACTGCAAATGCAACTACTGTTGTCAGTGGCTTGGCAGGGATTTTACGAAGGGGGATTGAGGTCTCCAACCGAACTACAAACCAAAGTAATTCGAACTCGGAGTTGAGTTCTAGCTGAAATCAAGTTTTAATCACGTTTTCGTATTATTTCTGGCATAAATTCAAGTTACCCCTGTTGGGGTAAGCCACTGCCCCGGGGCTTAACCGACTGTCAGTTGGACTGTCAGAGCCACGACGAACGAGAAAACGAGAGCTCGAGGCCCAGAAGAGCGATGGGAGCACTTTATGCTAATTGCGCTTTTGCCTTTTGGTCAGGTAGCAACCATCATCAACAGCCAATGCAAGTCATAGAAAAGTCAAGTGGCCCCCCTTGTGTTGTTCGTTAAGAGAAGTTCTACAGATTACTATATAAAATATTGCAAAAACACATTGACAAACACAAGATACAACAAGACAACTGAAGTGGGAATAGTCAATTCTAAATAAGTAAAAATTAGGTATCGATAGAATAAGATTGAGGATCTGAGATTAAGAAAGGAAACACTTGTATATTTAAAATAATTATAACATATATACAAGTACGACAACAAAGATAGATTACACTAATTCTGAAATGTAATAAATCGATTGGCACATCATTTAAGCCCAATCGTAAAATGCCTCCTTCTAGGCCTTGCCCAAAAGTAAGCTATAATATCCTGGCAAGACTGTCAGAGACAAAGGATAAACAGATTAAGATTCTCTTAAAGCATTCAAATCAGAAGAGACAAAACAGTGATTTTATTATCTAAGGACGTAGAACGTGTATTTATGTCCATTTATCCTTTAAAAATGCTCACAGCCACCGAAAGCACTATACAAATAGATGCTCTAGTTATCTCTCTGCAAATTGTCCAGCCCAACTCCCCATTGTTCTTTCGCTTTGTTGGCTTTATTGTGTGATTCTGATTCTTTTATTCATGGGCATAGGCTGTGTGCCACCTGAGATGACGTTGAACTTTTAACTCGTAACTCCTCGGCTATCCCTGTAGACCTCCGTCGCCCTCTCTGTCTACCTTGGACTTGAGGTTCTTGGTGAAATTCTAGTTGCAATCTCCAGCGAACATCTTTGCGGGGACTTTGTATGCAGTCTTAATTTCAAGAAACTGGGACATATTTCTGGCTTGGTTAGCGGGAGATTCTCTACAGATAATTATTTTCATAAATCTTTACATTTTATGATGTGAAAAAGTCTTAGAAATTAGAACTTAACTTTAATAATACTTTTATTTATAAGCGTTTTCTCAACATAATATATAAGAAAATGAAATTTTAGTTAAAAAAAAGAGTATAAATACTATTCAAGATTATTATATTGATAGCATTATTATTAGGTAAAAAATACCCCCAAGATATAACGTATTTAACTAAGCGATAACAACGCGATAACATCGGTAGTAACCCTGAAATATTATATTATTTAGCATTATTATAAGGTATTTTTAAGTTATGTATATATTTAATGTTTTGAAGTTCTAAAGGAATCACCCCAATATATAACTGAGCGATAACATCGGTAGTAATCCCGATAAATTGTATTAATTAGGTATTTTAAAAATATATATTTAAAGCTTTGAAGTTTTAAAAGAATACTCCCAACATATAAAGTTTGTAAAACAGCGATAATATTACGATCGAAAAAAATATCGAAAAACATTATCGAACTTTTGAGAACTCTACAAAGCCTGTCACTTCTTGCCAAAATCCGGTTTATAAATAGTATACTATATGTTTTAAAACTCCCAACCGAACCGCTATTCCTTGGCCTGGGACTCATCAACCAGTTCGCCGGGCTTTAAGCTTGCGTTTTTGAACCCATAATTCCCGGCTATTACTGGCTTTGGACCTGACTTAACCGCTCCGTCTGCCGGGTTTAATTATTCAAATGAAACTGGCGATGCTGCGCTGTGCTGGGCCGTTGTTTGTTTGCCCGTTTGCCTCGCTCTCGCATGTTTGCTTTGCATTTGTTTGTCTGTTTGATTGTTTGCTTTTTGGCCTTTGTTTGCCTTGGCCGGTCTCTCTGCATCAGCAGCTGCGACAGAAACCGAGTTGAAGTTCATGTTTCTTTAGTGGCTCACGGCGAAAAGCACGCACAAACAAATCACAGAACGACAAAAACACACGTCAGATAAATATTGTATAAATGTTGGAATACACTTTTCTCAGGGTGATACAGAGAGAGAGAGAACTGAAATTCTTGTAGCTATTTGCTATACTCCCTTTAATTTTTGTAAATCATTTTTGCTACTAGTACATATTTTTTAGATAAATATTTTCACATTAAAACCAAACGAATCACGTATTTAGGGTATAAAAAAATCAGGTATAGCCAAATGTTTTAAAGTATTTAACCGATTTTTTATAAATATATGATATTGTTTATTACTAACTCGAGGCTACGACAAATGTTACAACATTTTTTAGTTAATAATTCATTGTTAAGCCCAAGCTAATCACGAGTTAAGGTATTAAACAATACAAAAAATAAGTAAATAAATCAGTTTTTGAGTACTTTTTAAGTATCTTTAGAAAAAATTTGATCTTGTTCGTAACTTAACTTGAGGTCTACTCGGGTGATTTAGTGCACATAAATCACAAGATTTTCTCGTAAGCCCTTTTCGACAAATATGGAAAATAATAATGATTTAAAACTAGTTTTTCCACAAAGTATTAAAGTTTTAAAACTAATATATCTATAATATAAATTATAGTTAATCGTGATCAGCATCAGCAGGCGAGTCGATCTAGTTTGACCGTCCATCTGTTCGTCTGTCCGTCTGTCCGTCTCTCTGTCCGTTTTTACTCTATCAAGTCTCTCAGTTTTGGAGCTATCTAACAGAAACATTACGGATAAAATCTTCTTTCTTTCACAGGCCTGAAAACTGAATAATCTCTAATATTTCAGAATTTTGCCAAAAACTCCTTAAGTAATCTCTTATTTTTTTTATAAAGCCTTGGCCATAAAACTTAAAGCAGTTTAAACGCGCCATCGCAACCTTGTGTGGCTTAGGGTTTTGACTGGCAAAATCGAAGGCTTTCTGCTCATTGTTAATTGCCATTAATTTAATATGCTTTTTTTGTTTTTGGTTGTTTTTTTTTTATGTATGTATTATCTTTTTTTTTTATTTTCTTTGGACAAACTCCGGCTTTGGCTTAAGCCTTAAAAAGTGAGTCACAAAGCGCGGAATGAGGGGAATTGGGTGTGGTTAAATTAACTCAAATGGTTTGTGCCCGAACCGCGCAATTGCAAAACAAATAAAGGCAACGGCAAAGCCCCTGTGCGAATAATGTGCGAGTGTAAATTGAGCATTTAAATGAAACGAGACCGCAACGGATTCGTGGATATATATTTCCCATATACACATCATAGGTGTGTGTGTGTGTGTTTCTTCAATGAAGTATGCGCTGCGAATATTTAATTGCATAATGTGACCAGACTGACACACTATTATATGCGTTAATAATCGCCGTTGAATTTACCATCATCATCATCATCATCATCATCATCATCATCATCATCATTAAAATGTTGCCATTAAGAGGAGGCAGTGCAGGCAGTTTAGTTTTTAGTTTACAAAATATGCAGTTTAAAATTTTTTTAAAATTTTGAAAAGAAACTATTAATTGGAATTGATTTCCTTGAGGTTTTCAGAAATATTTCACGTAAATATATGGTTTTGAAATACATTTTTCTTTACATATCAGGCTGAAAATTCAGAATTTCCCGTTTTTTTTTGGAAACTGTGAGGCAGCACTGCCTTCACACCATCATCATCATCATCATTATGTTGGCTAATGACTAATGGTAGTCATCGACGAGCATCATGTAATGGCCAAAATAGAAAGAAAAGAAAACGCCAGTAACAGACGCACAGACCACTCGAAAAAGCGAAATGAACAAAAAAAAAAAAAAAGAAAAACAAGAAGCTCAACTGAACAACAGAGAGAAAAAGAGAAATATTCAATTATGCAAGCGAGTTACAGTTAGGCGCCCACAAAAAAGGGGGTAAGTCGGACTATAGCCGCTTTTGGTAGAGCCGCTGGCTGGCCAACATTTCATTTTGATTTCATTTTTACACATGCCCCCCCCGACTACTCTCTGCATTTTCTAAAGCGAAAGCGCAACGTATATTGCAAAAAAATGAATTGTTTTTCACAGTGAACATTCTGTAAAGTGAGTTTTTATAAGGTTTGTCTTAAATTTTAAATATACCGAACATGGAAAAGGGATATTATCTAAACGAAGAAGAGAATAAAATGTATATATTCAACTATATTGATTGATATTCATCCAAATTTATTTGTATTCATCTGTATTACTTTATATTAATCTATATTTATCCCTATTTAAATTTAATATAAATTAAATTGAATATATAAAGTCATATATATTTATTAATGTTTATATATATTCACTTACATATATTCATCAAAATTCATATATATGGTACATTCTTCTAAATTAATCTATTTTCATAAATATTCATCCATATATATATATATACATATATAATATAGATTTATATATATTCAATTAAATTGATCTATTTTCATTTTTATTCATCAATAATTATCTATATTCATCTATATTCAACTGAACTCATTACTATTCATCTATATTCATATAATATTGAAATATTCAAAATTTTAATAATCACTAAACAAGTGCCAAGAAAATGTATACAATAAAATATGCATTTTTTATGCATATCCTAATGCAATGTTTATAAAATTCAAAGCTTTCCTACAACATTTTTATTGACTTCAAGTCGTTACATTTTTATTTCTTATGAATTTCCCTCTTTTATAGCACCCACTGTACTTTACGTGTTGTGAAAATATTGCAATTGAGCCGCCTGGGCGTATAAATAATAAATAATTGATTGTTGGACTGATTGATTGAGTGAGTGACGACAGTAATTGGCAAACTCCATTCCAAATGCATGAGTGGAGCAGGTGAAGAGGTGGGGAGATAGCGTTAAGTGCTCTCTTTCACAAAATAAAAAAAGCTGTCAAATCAAACAGGTTGACAATGCTTTTTGTTAAATGGACCGGAGTGGGGGCCAGGGGGCAGGGACAGACTGGTACTGGTGGGCCGAGTGCAAATCGGTTGCCACTGTCCGGCAATTGCAGCCGAGTTAAGTTTGCATGCGACGTTGATTTTTTCGCACGTTCCCACTAGTTTATGCGTCCTTGGGAAAACGCATTCAGATTGAGAAAATTCCAAATGCAAATGCTGTAACTATATACAAAAAAAAATCTATATAAAAAACAAATAAAATAAACACATTATTCGGGATTATCAGGGTCGAAAATGCAAGTTAATTGTTTAATTAATTTTAAACTTTTAATGGTTTTAATGTTGTTTGCTTATTTTTACAAAAATGCAAGTTAATTTTTAATTGTTTAATAAATTTAAAACTTTGAATTTTTCTACTGTTATTTTATATTTTTGTTTTATAATGTCTTTGCTTATTTCCACCTCTTCCTTCCGACATACTCCTTAACTTAATAAACTTGACCTTTTAATGGAGAAAACTAACTTGGAATCACCATAAAGAAAGTCATCAAGTCTTGCAGTCACTTTACGAAATGTCGTCACGCATAAACTGGGCTGAATTACGCTTTTTATTTGCCAAAGCCAAAGGCATCAATCAAGCCAACAAGTTGAGGAACTTTATTTTTATCCGCTTCCCGACGCCATTTTGTTGAGCGCCATTTTGACACGATTCGTGTGTGTGTATGAGTGTATTTTCCTGTGGCTGTGTGTTGTTTGTGTGTGTCCGTTAAAACGCTTTCAGTTTGATGGTCAACTTACTTGCCTTTTACTAGGGGATTCTGGCTAACTTCGGGGGTATATCAAATGGTATAAAATATTTACTATAAATTTACTGCAAGCTAAAGTGATCTCTAGTTGATCATATATAAAAAAAAGCCTTGTCCGCATGTCCGTTTGTCCGTCAGTTAATTTAAAGTCCTTTACCTCGTTAATAAACTTCTTAAAGTTTTAGGTTTTCATTAAATTTTTGTTAAATTACAATTGATGCACTTAAAAAATATATATATAAAAAATAAAATTGATCTAAACTTCTTGGACAATAAAAAAATAACACAAAAAATGCTATGAATTTAACCTACTGAATGCTGGGTATCACATAGTCCAATCCTTTCAGTTCTTTTCTTCTCTTATTTTTCTCATTTTTATGAACTTCCTGTGCGGCCATTTAAATACATTTGAAAACATTTGAATTGCCACGCCCCCAAGCCCACCGAACGCGAAATGAAATTGCTGGCAAATGAAATTACAAAAGTTAGAAACTAAAACGCGCTGGACAGTAGAAATTGATAGTTTCGGCCCAAATTGAGGATAAGCATGGACTTGGTTGATTTGCGTTTCCATTTACCTAATTGAGCGTTAAAATTGATGGGTTTGAAAAGTGTCTCGGTAATAACTGTCATCATAACGTTGATTCTTGAGTCAGATTGAGGAACTCTAATGGGTTTACAAGCGTCCAGAGAAATAATACTCTAACTGCTATAAAGGTTGTGTTGTTTTTCATTTTATTACTAAATTTATTTTCCATTAGTTAATTTCTTGTAACTATCTTGTATTTTTTAAAATTATATTTATTTAAAAAGCATGTAATTTTAAGTAGAAACTCTTTCCCTTTTTTGACATTAAATTAAAAACACTTTAAAGGCAAATCCAAGTGGCCTCTTTCCTCACATTGAATTGGTTCAATTTTACTACATTCCCTTGCTATATTTGGCATATACCTCTTCATTATAATATTTCAAGTCTAGTTTTAAGCCAGAAACCCCACTGCCGGCGACTGTATTTCCGTCATTTTAATCCTTTAATGTTCTGAAGCTTAATTCTCCGTCTGCCGGCCGTCGGGATATGTGTGGCAGCATCATCTGTGTGTCCCATTGCTAGCCAAATCCATTATTCCTCGTTTTATTATTTTTGTTATATTTTCTCTTTTTTTTCTGACGCGCGATGGAGTCCTGCGAGAGCAGCGACGGTGAAAAGGGTAGCTCATTGTTTGCGGTGTTAATATTTGGCGTCTGGCACCAGCAGACAGCGTCAGGGAGCTGCCAACGGTGGCACAGGGAGAAAAGTGGAGAATTATTAAATGGAAACTACATTTTATTTAAATATTTTATATATATTTCTTAGGATAGATGTATTTTGTTGCAGAAGATCAGAAACAGCTGTATTTCCAAGTGAACCTAATGCTTTTCCATGTTCTATGTGGTTTCTTGGCTCAAAGACATGTTGTAAATTATATACTCTTTTTTTGTTGTTTCTCTTTTGTTAATATTAATTGTTGATTTCCCACTGTGCATGGGACAAGGACAGCAAACATCGTTACAGCCAACACACCTATCTTATTCATCTCGGTATCTCCTTCTCTGTCTGCATCTGTATCTGTATCTTTATGTGCATCTGTATCTGCATCTGCATCTGCATCTGTGTGTGCATCTGCATCATCGTCATCGTCACCGCTTCCATTGGGAGGCGGCCGTGTGCCATTTAATTGTCACTCCCCGTACTTGGTACTTTATATGGCCAACCGTAACTGCAGATGTAATGTCATTGCACTTTTTGTGCAGGAGGAGGCTCAGCTCAGCTGAAAATGACGGGGGGAACAAACATTAAACAAAAGGGGTAGTAACAAAACAATGGGGAAATGACCAATAACTAAATAAAATCATTAGTTAAATGTATATGATACTTTAATAATAATATTTTGTATATTTCTCTTACCTTTCCAGGATGTGAGTTGTGCCGATCTAGCCATTAGTATACCCAATAATCCCGGCCTTGATGATGGGGCCTCCTATCGGCTGGACTACCGTCCGCCCTTTGGTTATCCGGAGCCGAACACAACCATTGCCTCGCGGGACATTGGTGATGAAATTCAATTCTCACGGGCCCTGCCCGGCACCAAATACAATTTCTGGCTGTATTATACGAACTTTACGCACCACGACTGGCTCACCTGGACGGTAACGATAACGACAGGTGAGTGGGAAAGCAAAAAAGGCTTTTAATTGGCATTCAAAGAATGTTGTTAGTGGTTACAGACAGAGAATAATCATTAATGTTAATAAAATAAATATATAAAAAGAGTTTTGAAACCTCTTTAATTTGTGTTTAAAAGTATGCAATATAATAAAAATAAATAATATTTAATATAATAATAAAGGTTACTTAATTTTATAAATTTCATAGTTCCGATGCCAAAAACACAAAAAAGTTATTAGTTTAATTGAAATATCGATTAATAAAATATATGTAGGTTAGGTAAAAGATAGGATAGGTATCAATAAACTAAAAAATCTATGATGAATATGTACACATACATATATAATTTGAATTATTTCGATTTTAATCGATTAAAATAGATATATTTGTAGAATTGCTTTACATTGATTAAAATTCCACAATTATATTAAATTGTAGTTGATTTTACTTTATTTTATAGCCCAGAAACCCTTCCCTTATACACCTTTTTGTCGATTTATTAAATTTCTTCTACTCTGCCCTTGTTAATCCTGCAATAGGATACATTTTACCGTATCTGAATAGAAGCCTTCCAGGATCAAAACCTGAATAGGTTGAGGATACGGTCGAACTACCCCCATTTAAAATAGTTAGTTTGAAATTAAAGATTACCAAGTTGTCCTCGAAATGGCTTCCGTCTAATTGACTTTTCCTGTCGCCAGTTGTGTCGACGATTTGTTAGACGAAACCCAATACAAATACCAGTTGCAAGTGCCACAAATTGCTAATTGCCGTTCGGTCAATGTCGGTTTTGTGTTGTTTCTGCCAATGTTTGTAATGTTTTGTAGGCAGCCTAATGAGCAGATTCCGCTAAGTAACAAAATCAATCAGACAATGTAAGGAGGAACAGAGGCAAAAAAATGGCACTTTTCCTGGCTACACTGGCAAAAAAAAAAGGTGCCTGAAACTAACTAATGATTTATTTTGCTATGGAAAATATTACATTGGTTTTAGTTTAAATTTTATATAAATTCTTATAACAAGTTTCAGATCAAACGAAATAATATTAATATTATAATTCAGTTGGACGAAACGTTTTAGAAGCCATAGGGGTTAGGATAGAGATTTAAGACCTACAAGTAAAATGTTTGCCTTTATAATACCTCTGAACATACCAAGTTTCAGATCAATCAGTAATATATATACATAAAAAATCTTAAGAATAACCCCAAGGTTCAAGTTAAACAAGTTATTTTTAAAGGTGAGCCACAAAAGTTTGGTAAAGAAGTTTTCCCCCAAAAAGGTGGTGGAAATTCGGCCAACACCTGTGAATGTCCAGCTAAAGGGGAGGGGTTGCTAGACCAGGAAAGTGGAAGACTCGATAACCGAGACAAGAAGAGGGCGTTGAGAGCAGTCCTATGCCTATAAATTACCCAAGGGTCTCGTTTGGGTGGAAAAACCAAGGGAAACTAGGCAAAACCCAGAGATGGGGAGCTGAGCTGGTGGAAAAGCGTCAACTGTTTTTTGCCATTTGTTGGTTTTATTGCATTTGTTGGAGAGGCATGGCAAAAATGCAGTTAACGTATTATTGCCAACGCATTTTCAAGAAAGCCATCACACACTCACACACACACACGCTCTCTTCCCCGTTTTTTATCGCTCTTTCTGGCCAATAAAAACAAAGCTGGTCAAATGAAGAAAGTGAACAAAAATTTCAAGTTATCGCCGGCGATCGACAAAAATAACAGGCAATACAAAAAGTAATTCAGAAAAAGCAAATCACAAAAAACCACCCAAAGACAAAAGCAAAGCCAAAACAAAGCGCAAACAAAAAACAAGCAAAAAAGTTATAGCAGCAACTTTTACCAGAAATGCGGAGACAGCAGCACAAATAAGTAAAGATTTAATAAAATAATAAATTAGCAACTAAAGTACGCAAATTGAAAGCCGGCGATCAGCAGGCATCGGTGGTTCAGTGGTAGAATGCTCGCCTGCCACGCGGGCGGCCCGGGTTCGATTCCCGGCCGATGCAAGAGTTATTTTTTTATATATTTCCATAACTCTATTAGTTTTTTTTATTTATTTCGTTTTATTATTTACTTAAGGATTACCATTTTCAAAAGCTTTAAAAAGCTTACGTACTGATTGACTTTCTTTAAGATCGTCAAAAGGTTTTCATTCAATTTGAAACTTGGTATGCAGATAGTTATTTAAATAAATAAATTTTATACTTCTACAACAATTTTCATTTGTTTTTAATTCGAAATGTAGTATAAATAGTAATTTACTCTCTAAAAACTAGCACAAAAAGGCTTTCCAAAGTGAATTTGATGGTTTTTTGACTTAGTTATGCAATTTTTAAACTACGATTTGTCCAAAAAAAATTAACATATAAAAATATTGATAAATATCCATTTAAAAAATTTAAATATTTACGGTCTTCTTGAAGGGAATTATATATATTTATCAGTGAAGTAGTCATTTTCAATTTAATTCATTTTTTGCAGATTTTAATTTGAGAGCTTGATTTTTTCCCAAAAAAAAAAAAGACTCAAAAAATATTGTAAAAATTTTAAGTTCTTAAAATTACATAATTCTAATTTGTTAATCGAATAAAAACAAATACAGTAAAGTAAGTCAAACTGAAATTAATGCACTTTTGGTTTAGTTATGACCGATTCTTGATTCAATGCCAGGATCCTATGGCAGACCGTAAGGGCATTTAAATTTCGGCTTCCGGAAGTTCATTTTCTTTCATGTTACTAATTACAACTATTATTTTTGTTGCAGCTCCCGATCCGCCCTCGAATCTGTCCGTTCAAGTGCGAAGCGGGAAAAATGCCATTATCCTGTGGTCGCCGCCCACCCAGGGCAGCTACACGGCCTTCAAGATCAAGGTGCTCGGCCTGTCGGAGGCCTCGAGCAGCTACAATCGCACCTTCCAGGTGAACGACAATACATTCCAGCATAGCGTCAAGGAGTTGACACCGGGAGCCACCTACCAGGTGCAGGCCTACACTATCTACGATGGCAAGGAGTCGGTGGCGTACACGAGTCGAAATTTCACCACAAGTGAGTCCAAGCAGCGACCCAAGGGATCATAATTATTATAGTTATTATTATTGTTATACCCTGGCTCTACTTGGTGCTGGTTACTAAAAATGATTAACTTCTTTGTCTCCCGCTTTCATTGTAACTAAACACAACACAAAAAAAAACAAAAAACCATGACACTAAATTAATAACAACACACAAAAAGGTCGAAGGACGCGGCATAAAGAATTGCTGGACATTAAGATCCTAAGAGGTAATACATAAGCTTGTCTTCTCCTAGAAACAAAGAAAAACTACCCGAAAAACACCCCCAACTCAACCCCCAAGATGTTGTAGTTATTTGCATGAGAGTTTTTCCAACAAAGGAAATAAATATTTAAACAAATTTAGCATGAAAATATAAATACTTATATTTTTATTTGCCATTTTATAGAAAACTTTCTATGATTAAATATTTTCTTTAAATAGTTTTTATAAATATTAACACTTATTATTTTTAAGAAATATAACCAGCCCTTGGTATTTATGAATTTGTTGTGTAATTTCCCAAACACAGCCCTGGGCATCCCAAAATTGCATTCCAAAATTCATTTTGTATCCGACAACCGCAGTGCACTTTCTCCGCACAGAAATGGTGGCGACCTCCTACTCCTCCTCCTCCGCCTGTGCTTTTGTGTAGTGTTAGCCTTCGGCCAAAGCCATGTGCATGTCCAGCCACAGCAAAGCAACCGAAACACAAATCACAGTGGTCACTCTGTAAAGGCAATGCTTAGACGGCCACAAGGGATTTTTTTTATAAATATTTGCCTGCTCGACTTCTTCACAATAATTTAAGTTTGCTAATAATTTTTCTCTATTTTATTTTATTTGTATATATTTTGTTTTCATTTATTTTACTTTATTATAAACATATGTATATTTAGCAATTATTATTATTATTTGGATATATTTTTTATTTTTTGTATCACATTCCCTTTAAATTATTAAGAGATTTGAGAACTGTTGCCAAGCTACCCAAAAGTTTGCTATACAAATTCTTTGTTCAATCTTAAACTGCTAAAACCGTAAAGCTTACTTTTGGACCGACTTCTATCTATAACCAGTTTCGGTTTTATTTTTATAAATTTATCAAGTTTTTGGCAATAACTCCTAATCTCCTTCTGCTTTTAATATAATAACATCTCTACGAAAAAACCAGCTGCGTAAGTCGCGGCTCTAGCATACTTTTAGGAACCCCAAACAAGTGAAGTATCTCTTAGATTTTCACTGAAATAACATCCACTGTGCCTGAACCTCCATTCACATTGTAGAACTTACAAAGTAGTTGCTCCCAAAACCTGACCCCAGAATCCCAGCCACAATATCCCCATACCCATATCCATGCCCATGCTGAAAACTAAACGCCCTTCTCTGCCCTGCCCCAAAATACCAACTGTGACCGCAACTAACGCCAAGCCACTTCACTTCTCTCTGTTTGCCCGCAATCCGCTATTTGGAATTCGCAATTTGGAATCCGCCATTCGCCGACGCCGACGCCGCCATCGTCCGCAGAGCCCAACACTCCGGGGAAATTCATCGTCTGGTTCCGGAATGAGACGACTCTGCTGGTCCTGTGGCAGCCGCCATATCCGGCGGGTATCTACACGCACTACAAGGTCTCTATTGAGCCGCCGGATGCCAACGACAGTGTGCTGTATGTGGAAAAGGAGGGCGAGCCGCCGGGCCCGGCGCAGGCGGCCTTCAAGGGTTTGGTACCCGGTCGCGCCTACAACATCTCCGTTCAGACAATGTCCGAGGATGAGATCTCGTTGCCTACGACTGCCCAGTATCGGACGGTGCCGCTGCGGCCGCTGAACGTGACCTTTGACCGGGACTTTATCAGCTCCAACTCGTTCCGGGTGCTGTGGGAGGCGCCCAAGGGTGTCTCGGAGTTTGACAAATACCAGGTCTCAGTGGCCACCACCCGACGACAGTCCACTGTTCCGCGTAGCAATGAGCCGGTGGCCTTCTTTGATTTTCGCGACATCGCGGAGCCGGGCAAGACCTTCAATGTGATTGTGAAGACGGTGTCCGGCAAGGTCACCTCGTGGCCGGCCACCGGGGATGTTACTCTGCGTCCGCTGCCTGTTCGCAATCTGAGGAGCATCAATGATGATAAGACCAATACCATGGTCATCACCTGGGAGGCAGATCCGGCCAGCACGCAGGATGAGTATCGGATTGTGTGAGTAGAATTAAAGACGTGACCAATACCTAGTAATAAGTTGTTACTCGTTACTCTTTACACGTTTATCTTTACTCGTTACTCGATACTTCTTTTTTACTGGTAACTTGTTATTCGTATCTTATTACTCGTAACTTGATACACATTACTCGCTACTCTTTCATCTTACTCGTCACTCATAACTCGTTACTTTTTCTATTCGACAGCTACCACGAACTGGAGACCTTTAATGGAGACACCAGCACCCTGACCACAGATCGCACTCGCTTCACCCTGGAGAGCCTGCTGCCCGGCAGAAACTACTCGCTGTCTGTGCAGGCCGTCTCCAAGAAGATGGAATCCAACGAGACAAGCATCTTTGTGGTCACACGCCCGTCGTCACCGATAATCGAGGATCTAAAGAGCATCCGTATGGGCTTGAACATCAGCTGGAAGAGCGACGTCAACTCGAAACAGGAGCAGTACGAGGTTTTGTATTCCCGCAACGGAACGAGTGAGGTGCGCACCCTGATCACCAAGGAGTCGCGACTGGTGATCAAGAATCTTCAGCCGGGCGCTGGCTATGAGCTCAAGGTCTTTGCCGTCAGCCATGACTTGAGGAGCGAGCCGCATGCCTACTTCCAGGCAGTCTGTAAGTAGTGATTTCTCTATGAAAAAACCATGAAAATCCTCCATTTTGACACTATTATTCCCTGCAGATCCCAATCCCCCACGAAACATGACCATCGAGACAGTGCGCAGCAACTCCGTCCTGGTCCACTGGTCGCCGCCGGAAAGCGGCGAGTTCACCGAATACTCCATACGCTATCGGACCGACAGCGAGCAGCAGTGGGTGCGGCTGCCCAGCGTCCGCTCCACGGAGGCGGACATCACCGACATGACCAAGGGCGAGAAGTACACCATACAGGTGAACACGGTGAGCTTTGGTGTGGAGAGCCCCATGCCCCAGGAGGTGAACACGACGGTGCCGCCGAATCCGGTCTCGAATATCATCCAGCTGGTGGACTCCAGGAACATAACGCTGGAATGGCCCAAGCCCGAGGGCCGCGTGGAGTCCTACATACTCAAGTGGTGGCCCAGCGACAATCCCGGACGGGTCCAAACCAAGAATGTGTCCGAAAACAAGTCGGGTAAGTTGAAATATAAATATAAGTAAACCCACTAGGAGGCCGGGAAAAATAACTCGTGTCCGTGTTATCTCCAGCCGACGATCTGTCCACGGTGCGCGTCCTTATTGGCGAACTGATGCCGGGCGTGCAGTACAAGTTCGACATCCAGACAACCTCATACGGCATCCTCTCGGGCACCACGAGCCTCTATCCACGCACCATGCCTCTCATCCAATCGGACGTGGTGGTGGCCAATGGCGAGAAGGAGGATGAGCGGGACACCATAACGCTGAGCTACACCCCTACACCGCAGTCTTCCTCCAAGTTCGACATCTATCGCTTCTCGCTGGGCGATGCCGAGATCCGGGACAAGGAGAAGCTGGCCAACGATACCGATCGCAAGGTTACCTTCACCGGTCTCGTGCCCGGGCGCCTGTACAACATAACCGTGTGGACGGTCAGCGGCGGTGTGGCCAGCCTGCCTATCCAGCGTCAGGATCGTCTCTATCCGGAGCCCATCACCCAGCTGCATGCCACCAATATCACGGACACGGAGATCTCGCTGCGCTGGGACCTGCCCAAGGGCGAGTACAATGACTTTGACATTGCCTACCTGACGGCGGACAACCTGCTGGCCCAGAATATGACCACGCGCAACGAGATTACCATTAGCGATCTCCGTCCGCACCGCAACTACACCTTTACGGTGGTGGTGCGCTCCGGCACCGAGTCCTCAGTGCTGCGCAGCAGCTCCCCGCTCTCGGCCAGCTTTACTACGAACGAAGCGGTGCCGGGTCGTGTGGAACGCTTCCATCCGACGGACGTGCAGCCCAGCGAGATTAATTTCGAGTGGTCGCTGCCCTCCAGCGAGGCAAATGGCGTCATCCGACAGTTTGCCATCGCCTACACGAATGTCAACAATCTGACGGATGCCGGCATGCAGGACTTTGACTCGGAGGAGTCCTTTGGCCTCATTAAGAACCTCAAGCCGGGCGAGACGTATGTCTTCAAAATACAGGCCAAGACGGCCATAGGCTTTGGCCCCGAGCGCGAGTATAGGCAAACGATGCCTATATTGGCACCGCCACGTCCCGCCACCCAGGTGGTGCCCACGGAGGTCTATCGCAGCTCCAGCACCATCCAGATACGGTTCCGCAAGAACTACTTCTCGGACCAGAACGGTCAGGTGCGCATGTACACCATCATAGTGGCGGAGGATGATGCCAAGAATGCCTCCGGCCTGGAGATGCCCAGCTGGCTGGACGTGCAGTCGTACAGCGTGTGGCTGCCCTACCAGGCCATCGATCCGTACTATCCCTTTGAGAATCGATCCGTTGAGGACTTTACCATCGGCACGGAGAATTGTGACAACCACAAGATTGGCTACTGCAACGGGCCTCTGAAGTCCGGCACCACTTACAGGGTGAAGGTGCGAGCCTTCACCGGACCGGACAAGTTCACGGACACCGCCTACAGTTTTCCAATCCAAACGGGTGAGTAGTCTTAAGTGGTGTCTTCTTGATGTAAAGCTAACCCGAAGGATATAACCCTTAATTAACCTCCAATTCCTAACTATGTCTTGCCTATCACAAAATGAATTTGGTAGAAATGCTGAGCTCACCGGGTAAGCAACGATTAGAGGTCCTTGTTAAGGATCTGCGGGTTTTGTTTTAATATGTTTTCCAGAAAATATCAGTGGTTTTTTTTTAAGTTTTTAAATAGATTTGAAACCCACATAAATAAAAATCCAAATACAATAAAATCCACATAACTCAAAATTCACATAAATTAATATCCACATAAATTAAAATCCACATCAATTAAAATCCATATAAATTTAAATCTACATAAATTAAAATCCACATCAAATAAAATCCACATCAATCAAAATCCACATCAATTAAAGACAAAATATAATGAAATCCACATTTATCAAAATCCAAATTAATTAAAATCCACATACGTCAAAATCCACACACATGAAAATCCACATAAATTTAAATCCAAATAAATTAAAACCCACAAATCAAAATCCACAAATCAAAAAACAAATCTACATAAATCAAAATCCATAAAATATAAAATTAAAATCCAAGTACAATAAAATCCACATATTTTAAAATCCACATATATCAAAATCTAAATAAATTAAAATCAACGTAAATCCATTATCATTAAAATCCACATCAATTAAAATCCCACTAATCCTTACCCTTCATTCTTTCTCCCATGCTAGATCAAGACAACACCTCCTTAATTGTGGCCATTACTGTGCCTCTGACCATTATTTTGGTGCTCTTGGTTACGCTTCTGTTCTACAAACGTCGCCGGAACAATTTCCGGAAAACCACCAAGGACTCGCGGGCCAACGACAACATGTCCCTGCCGGACAGCGTCATCGAGCAGAATCGTCCGATTCTGATCAAAAACTTTGCCGAGCACTACCGCCTCATGTCCGCCGACTCGGACTTCCGCTTCAGCGAGGAGTTCGAGGAGCTGAAGCATGTGGGCCGCGATCAGCCCTGCACCTTTGCCGATTTGCCCTGCAATCGGCCCAAGAATCGCTTCACCAACATCCTGCCCTACGACCACTCGCGCTTTAAGCTCCAGCCCGTGGACGATGACGAGGGCAGTGACTATATTAATGCCAACTATGTGCCCGGGCACAATTCCCCGCGCGAGTTCATCGTCACCCAGGGACCGTTGCACTCCACGCGCGACGACTTCTGGCGCATGTGCTGGGAGAGCAACTCCCGGGCCATTGTGATGCTCACCCGGTGCTTCGAAAAGGGACGCGAGAAGTGCGACCAGTACTGGCCGAACGACACCGTGCCGGTCTTCTACGGCGACATCAAGGTGCAGATCCTCAACGACAGCCACTACGCCGACTGGGTGATGACCGAGTTCATGCTGTGCAGGGTAACATCCATCCATATTTCCTTTTGGGATTTCTTAACTCCCCTTTCCGTACTCTAAAATACTAGGGCAGCGAACAGCGCATCCTGCGGCACTTCCACTTCACCACCTGGCCGGACTTCGGGGTGCCCAATCCGCCGCAGACGCTGGTGCGGTTCGTGCGCGCCTTCCGCGATCGGATCGGTGCCGAGCAGCGGCCCATTGTGGTCCACTGCAGTGCCGGCGTGGGCAGGTCGGGCACGTTTATCACCCTGGACCGAATCCTGCAGCAGATCAACACGTCCGACTATGTGGACATCTTTGGCATTGTGTATGCCATGCGCAAGGGTAAGACCCAGAGCTGGACAACCACCAGATATCCCAACTAATCCTGCTTGTACTTTCTTGATTAGAGCGCGTTTGGATGGTGCAGACGGAGCAGCAGTACATCTGCATCCACCAGTGCCTGCTGGCGGTGCTCGAGGGCAAGGAGAATATCGTGGGACCCGCCCGCGAGATGCACGACAACGAGGGCTATGAAGGTAGGTAGGGGAGCTTGGGGCCCAGGAACTCTTGCAGTTTTGCTGCCGTTCGCAATGACTAACCAAAAATCAAAAGAATATTATTAATAATATGAAAAAGAAAGGTGGAAAGAGTGAGGACAGCTGCTTGTAGTTGATCCTTGATCCTTGCTATTGTTAGTACTATGTTTATGGTTTCTTGCGGTGACGGGTGACTAACCAATGTGCAATGACATTATTTTCCTCCATTTCCAATACGCGCCACATGCACAGGCCAAGCAACAGTGCAGCTGGACGAAAACGGGGACGTGGTGGCCACCATTGAGGGCCACCTGTCGTCGCATCACGATCTCCGCCAGGCGGAGGCCGAGGCCATTGACGATGAGAATGCAGCGATACTGCACGATGACCAACAGCCGCTGACCAGCAGCTTCAATCATCATCCCCATCATCATCATAATCATCACATGACACTGCCGACCACCACATCGATGAGCTCGTTTGGGGGAGCAGCCGGTGCTGGTGCCGACATTGCACCACCGCCGGACAGATGACATTCGGTTGTCAACCAGAGCAGCGATAACAACAACTCGGTGGTTATCGTCCTGGTTGACAACAAGCCCAGCTCGATGATCTGCAAGGACAGCAAGGTCCTCGAGTTTGAGACGCAGACAGGTGTTGGCGGTGGTGGCGCCGCCAATGCCACCAATGGCTACAACACGCTCCAGCATAGACGCAAGTCCCAGCTGATCACCTTCAGCTCGTCGTCCTGTGATATTAAGAACAGTCTCAGCCATGAGCATATCGCCAATGGAACGGGCACGGGATCCGGATCAGGATCTGGTGCCACAGGATCGAGCTCCAGCAGCGGCAGCAATCGCGCCAGTCGTGCCAATGTGCGACTCAGCTTCGCCGAGGAGGATGTCATGATCCTGCCGCAGAACCACAACCAGTCCCACGACAACGACGATGTCTTTGTGCGCCGTCGCTCGCTCCTGGAGGTCGAGCTGGGCGTGGAGGTAGGCGAGGATGGTGAGCTGGTGCCACACGACCTGGACGGGGATCTCGAGGAGGAGGATGAGGATGGCGAAGAGGACGTGGACTGCGTCGATGTCGATGTGGATGAGGACGTGGAGCTGTACATGCACGACGAGTTCGAGACGCACATCGACACCAAGTCAAACAATGCCAACGATGACAGCGGCGGCGGCAGCTACGAGGACTCCCATGCCCTCCACTCCTCGCTGGGCGGCAGCAATCGGAACAGCTTGGAGAAGGACGACGACGACATCGAGGTGGATGTGATTAGCACCGATGTCAGCTGCTACGACCAGCTTCTGGGCAGCAGCTGTAACACGCGCAACGGCGACGATGATGACATTGCCACGCTGGTGGGCGACGGTGACTCCAACTATGCCACCACCAAGCTCTGCAAGGGATTGGGTCTGTCTGGCAGTGGACTTGGCAATGGAGCAGGATCAGGAGGAGGAGCAGGCGGCGGAGCCAACAACGTGGGAGGAATGGGAGGCGGCAATACAGGCGGAGGAGCGGGAATAGGAAGCAACGGCAGCAGTGTTAATGGTGGTGGTGTTTTGGGCAATGGTGTTGGTTCCGAGGCCGGCGGCGGCATCATCTATGCCAATCCGTTTATGGGTTTGTATAGACATACACTTTCGGCACAGATCCCTCCTCCCTACCTCCCGATGGCCACTTAAATCGTTCACTAGAGATATTAGTACTTTATTTGGTTCGGAAAGTAGATCATTGAAAGGATAAAGCAAATAGATAATAAATAATAATAAAAAGATAATACAAAAAATAAATAGATACATGAAATTTAAAGAGTTACTTTAACGAGTAATGTGTAACAATTAACATAACCTTAAAATAAACTAAAAAAAGAAAAACTTTTTTTCTCACTTTTAATAGTTTTACGCAAGATTGTCAACCTAATAAATTTTCTTTTATGTGCAGACATTTTTTTCCAAGTTCTGTGTTTTCATATAAATTCTTGGTTACTTGTAACGAGTGATGAGTAACGAGTAATATTACCTTTACCGAGTGTTAACTAACGTGTGAAATAAGCTTTAAATAATTACATTTTCCGACTTTTATTAGATGTTTTCAGATCACATCCAATATATCAAATATTTTTGTAGGATTTTTGTTTTGAACTTATCAATTAAATCTCATAAAGTGAACTGTGGCCATCATCTCCTTTCGATATTGTATGTTGCCTGCATGTTGAACCTGTACTCTAGTTTGCATTTTGTGTATTTTATGTATACGTATATATATTTTTGTATATTTTATTTTGTATATCCCTGAATGTTTTCTAACCCGGCATGCGCTAAGCTTTAAAAATCAAAAGTCACTTGGAAAACACTAATTGTTGCCGCTTTGAATATTTTCTAGATGACGAAGGCATCGCCGAGTCGGGCATGTAGACGCCATCCAATCCAATCCAATCCCAACCGAGAACCGAACGGAGAACCGAAACCCAACCCAACTCAACCATCGTGTGGCAAACTACATTATTATTTACTTAAGAATAGATGGAGATCCACGCTTGATATTATACTTGGATATATACTACATACACCGGATACTACTCGATATATAATACATATATAAATATACACCGATCTATCGAATGGGAATGCAGCAATCTCGCCAAACAGAACACGCATCAATTTATACATTTTATATAGTATATATACACACATATATCGTAAGATAATCGGGGGATCCGATTGCAATTGAAATTGTAATCGAGTAACGAGTACCGAGTAACGTGTAACGAGTAATTGTAATTGCCGCTTCAACTGGAGAATACTGAATACTGAATTGTATTTTTACGCTAGCCACAATTTGATATAAACTATATATATTGTATCTTCCAATTTTTTTGTACACTTAATGTTAGTTGAAATATGTACGTGAGCAAGACGAGCAAATTTTTGTAGCCAACTAAAAGCGCTAAATGTTTACTTTTTATATTATTATTATATATATATGTATGCATATATATATAAATACATGATAAATATATACCTTATATTAGACCTAAACTAAAACTAAAACTAAACTAACTCTAAATCGCACACACGCCCACTCATAAACACTCACAACTACTACTACACACAAGATGCAATAATTGAGTTAAATAGATTTAATAAAACAAAGATTTTGCTGCATGTATGTACGTATGTAGTGTAGTGTAAACCTTTTTAATTTTTATTATTATTAAAATATTTTTTTTATTTCTGTTTGATAATTTTATAGCTCGTAAGCTGTGTAAACTTCTTGTGTAATGTATGTGCTACCTTAATTTTGTTTAATTATATAAAATTTTATTTAAAAATCGAAACCATTTGTTGCTTTTTTATTTGAACGGACGAGGCACAGGAAGTGAATAAATAAAACCAATTAATAACGTAATTTAAAACACCGATGTTATTGTTAAACTTAAAATCAACACAAAAAACTTGCACACAAGTCGCGTTTCCATTTTCACTTCATTCGCCAATTTAGTGAATTTTATCGAGGTGCATATTTGCCAGACATGGAACAAAATTACTATTTTGAAAACTAAACGTAAGCTAAAAAAGTACTGAACTGAGCTGTTTTGAATCATAAAATTAACTTATGTTCAGTAAGGAAAACTAGTTACTCCCTAAAGAAATGCAGCTAGAACTATTAACAAAAAATATGTTTGAAATCAAGAAAACCTTGATTAACGAGTAACAATTGGCGAGTAACGAGTATCAAGTTCCGAGCAAAGAGTACCGAGTCACGAGCAGCGAGTAAATTTCTCTGGCACTGCTCTCCAGACTTTTTGATTTTTGTAGATTTTGAATCGTTGTCTTTTTAAAAAGAAAGTGAAAGTGGAAGATAGGCCGGCGAAAGATAACAGACAGACAGCACAAAAGAACGACAGGAAGAAATACATTAATTAAATTAATATAAACGACCAAGCAACGCATTTTGTGAGGCGATAATCATTTACACACAAAATCCACAATGACAACAAAGAAACCGAATCCCACGCAAACCATAAAGACTAACTAACTAAAACCAACAACCGATAGTTAAGGTGCCAAAGCGACAAACACCCCACACCCACACAGACACAAGCGACAAAAGAACTATAGCAATAATCAACTTTAAACAATAACAAATTAAGTCCTAATGATTTGTATAAACCTGTGTAATTTTGAGTCCAGAACTTAGTTGAAGTGATTAACCAAAGTGCAATAGAATCGTTTTGCTTCTATAGATTAGTGAATACGTAAACAACGAAGCCCCATAATTTCAATTTATCCTGCCCTCCCGAAAAATTAGACCCAAATCCCTGCCACACAATAGCATTTAATAAATAAATAATTAAATCAATAAATACAGATATATGCAAAGGACGAGGATTGCAACTAGAAAGTCTGTGTAATGCATACAACATAAACGAAAGCGGAAGTGAAAATGAAAACATACTATACATACGACTCCATCATTATACAACCCGTACTAAGTCGAACTACATATGCATATACAATATAGACATATATAAAATATATATATCATTGTAATAATTTGTAATGTTTATCAGTAGAATTAAATACGGTTCGATGAGGGGCAGCGGACGAGAGAGAAGCGCATAAGCAGAAAATCCCATTAAAGTGTACTGTAAAATGTGCGAAAACCGATGTGTTTCTATTTAACTTTCGGGTAAGAAAGTCCGGGCAAATCATACAAAGACTGTATGAAATACCACACATGGAATAAGTCCACGAAGTAGTAACTTCTCACAGATTATTTCAAAGCCAAAGAATACAGCACACAATATACAATCATTTGTTTTTATTAGACGTTTGAGAACTGATTTGAATTGGAAGCTACAAACATGTAATTTTTAGCTAGGTTTTGGCTACGATTGGATTTTGTATTGCATACATATTTGCACAGGGAGGACGACTAACACTAAACACTAAATTGGCACTGGGAATGGTCAACATCCCTACTGGGATGGAGCTGCAGCCGAAGTCGCAGCCGCGGCCGGAGCCTTCATTGCCAGCATTGCGTCCAGCTCGCTTTGTATGTTCTCGAACTGATTGTATAGATCCTGCAGCTCCGGATGCGTCATCTCAATGCTAATATCCTCGCCGGCGCCCGTCTTCATCTGGAGCACGGCCAGCGGTGTCTTTGTCCGCTGCTGGCAGTGCGAGGAGACCTCAACATTAAGCTTCCAGGCCACATCCTCGATCACGTTCGACTCGTAGCGCTTGCTGGCCAAATTGTTCATGATCGGGGTCGTCTCGCGTACCCACAGCCGCAGAATGGCATCGATCTTGGCCTCGTCCTCCAGCTGCAGCTTGTCGCGCAGCTCGCGCTGCAGCAGACTGGGCTTGATGATGAACGTGGAGATGCGGCGCAGGATGTACGAGAAGGTCTTGATGAGCAGCAGGAAATCTGCTCGCGGCACGCCCACCAATCGCTCTAGTTCCTCTAGCGTGTACTCTGGTTCGCTGCTGCTGGTGGGGTTTTCCTCTCCGGCACCGCTGCTGTCCGCCCGCTCCGTAGTTGTCACACTGGTGCCCACCGTACTGCCGGCGCTCGCGGACGCGGAAGCCCCAGCGGCGCTGGGACTCATTTGGCGGTGTGTGTACCACAGGACCGTGGTGAAGGTGTCGAACGGTAGGGCATTTATAATCTTGATGCCCTCGCGGGCCCTAAATGGTTGATTGGTGAATTAGTTAAGCTGAAGAACGTTATTTGGGATCAAATGGCTTACCTTTCGGTGATCTTTATCCAGTTAATGCTCATTGGGAGAGGGTCGGTTGTTTTTGTATTTACCAGTGGATTTGCTTATATGTGGCTTATTTAGTTAATTGCCATCAGATAAAGTTGCTTGTTAAAACAGAAATAATAAACAAAAGCAGTTTAGTTGCAGCAACAATAACAAAAACCTATCGGGCTGCCAGCTGTTGATGGAGCTGCCACCTGGCTTCAAAATCTGAGCTGCCATCTCATCATAACGGGACATGAAATTGTATTAAAAAAATGCACAATATTCTTGGTCCATATTTTAATATAAACTAAACGAATTTTTATATAAATATAAAAAACCGTACGCTTAAACACAAAATACAAAATAGCTAGTAATTCAGCTCCATAGGGTGTGAATTTGACCACAAAAATGGTTTTAAAACATTTAGAACAAAAAGATTACTCCATTAATTATTCATCACAATAAGAATTTCCCATTTTCCTATTGTTTAGAAATTTCCATTGTTCAGCGGGAAAACTGGCTCTGGCAGCTCGGCCATTTTTAGCACGATGTGAAGCACGCCAGGTGGCAACGCTGGACTGAAACGCGGCTTAAGTTTTTTCCGCTGATTCGCAAAAGATGCACTTTTGAGGCGCAGTGTTTGCACCCACGCCCCCCGAGTGTCCGAGTTCCGAGTTTGAGTGCAGCAGTGACAGTGGCCGAGTGGCAGTCGGATAAGCCAGGAAAAGTGCGCGGAACGAGGCGAGCGGAGCGAGATATTCGGCCAGCGCGTCCAACTGAAAAGCGGTGGAGATTCGTTCAGCCTCACCACTGGGCGGAAAAGCGGAGGGGAAAACTGAAAACGAAACCACCATTGCCAGCCGCATTTCTGCAAAGTAAGAACTCTATTCGTGGAGAAACGGCTTCTCCATTGACTTCCGATTCTGGTAAATAAACAAAAACAGCTAGGAGCTGCCACAACTAACGGGACCGTTAGTTCGAGTGTATGTGTGCCTGCGTGCGTGTGTTGTGCTTGTGTTCGTTCCTGTGTAAATAAACAAAACCCGGCTCTTTTATCTCCTCCTCTTTCTGGCGCTCTTTTGCGAGTTTTTCCAAATCAAAGGCATTTTCCAGTTTGTATTTCGCCAAGCCCGTGTGGGTGTCAGGTGTACTGGAGCGAATGTGTGTGTGTACGTGTACAAAGTTCTGGCTGCTTTCCGTAAAAATCGATAGCGCGTCGTCGGTTGTTTATTTTATGCTTCGTCTGCAATTTCCAGCCCCTTTATTGCGCGCACTCCCTCCCTCCCTCACTCGCTCGCTCTCTCACTCACACCCTCTCGCCGGGCAATGCATACACACACACAGGCGCACACACATAGAGCGGGTGATATGGGAAATTAAAAATAATAATTTTTATCGCGGCATGCAAAGCGCAGCAAAGCTGAAGAAACAAAACGATTCCACCAGCTGTAAATACAACAAATAAAAGTAATCTCGCCATGCAATCAATTCAGCGAAACAATAAGACGAGCCGTTTTCCTCGCTTTATCGCATTTTCCGCTCATTACGACGGCAGTTTAGCATATTTATGCTGGAAAAATATTGGGGTTTCTTTGCTTCTTATGTTACCCTTTTCTTTTTGTTATATTTTTTTCTATTTTTTTTTATACGTTTTACGTTTTGCAATTCGCGTTTTATGTTCTACGTTCTGTTCGGCTGTCTCGGTCCGTAAAAACAGCAGTTAATCCAATTAAGAAAAATAAAACTCTACAAGAAAAGGGTCACAACGACCTGCCGATCTCCTAGCGATTTCCCGAATGGGAAACAAATATTTTGAGTTCGAAAATATCTTCTCGAAAACAGTGATTTAAATTTTATTTCACTTAAATTGTGTATTTTATGCATTACATTAATTTTGATATAAAATCATCCCTTTAAGGAATGTTTAAAAATTACTTTTTAAATTAATTGAATACCACTAAAGACTTCTGTGGAACCCGTACTCTTAACTTTCCTGACTAGCTGCCTCTGTTTGATCAATGACAGTTCCACTAAGGCGAAATAGAGTCCCAGATTCTGCATCTTTAGCTGAGGTATATATTTTCCAGAAATTTAGATTGAAACCTACCAAAAACAGTGTTGCTTTCGTTTTTGATATTCATACGGCATCATGGACCATGAGCAGAATGAGGATTTACCCTTTTTCAATTTAGTTTTGAACTAATTTATAAAGGTCCACACCAAAATAATAAGAGAAAATATACCTAGAGAGATTTTCTATATTTTCTTGCTATTTTCTTATATTTCGAATATACATAGCTGGGCATAATAGGGAAGCAATCGACACAACTCATTCAGTGGCTATAACCGAGCAGCTCTCGCCATGGTTCGCAGCCCTTTTGGGTCGGCCGGCGATGCCCGCAACTTTGCAGCGTAGAGGAGAGCTTGGCCGCGGCACCTGCTATTTGCCAGCACCAGCTCATAGTCAGAGGCAGTTCGTCAGTCGGCCAGCATTGGTCTTGGGGTCATGATGTGGAGGAGTTGCCGTAGGAGAGCAGCGTAGACAGCCTGGATACAACATACTACATACAAATGCTTTAATGCCAAAATAATGCCTCTTGCAGCGCCAAGAACAGACGGGGATAATGGAGTCACAGAAGCGGCCTTCATTGCATTTACTCACGGATGTGACAGCAGCAGGAGTTCCGGGATCTGGAGGAGCTGAGATGTCGCCCACTTCCGGGTTCCTGCCGGACATGCCGCAGTGGAAGAAGGACCTCATCCAGCGCCGGAAGACCAATGTGGCGCGCACTCAGGCGGCGGCCATTGCATCGCCCGTCGACGGCAGTTGTGGGGCTTTGGGTGGGGAGTCAACCGCTGGCACCGTTCCAAATCCAAATGCAAATGCAGGTGAGCTGGCAATATTTCAAAATACCAAGAGACAAGTGTTTGATTTTCGTTGGTATTCTTTCGATTTTATGGAATTCAAAATGTCCCGGGCACTGGTATCGTTTATCGATGCGAAAACGCTGCCAGATTACTGACTTTGAATTCCTTGGCCACACTAAACTTACCAACGATTACTTGTCAAGCGATCTTTGTTTTGTTTCAACATAATATATTGGCACAAATTTAGTATAAAATAAAGTAAATACGAAAAAAATAGATATTCCGTACGCAATAACGTACATTCTTCCTGTTAGAACCTCTCAACTCAACCGCCTTATCGATAGTTGGTTATCGGCATAGTAGCGCTGCCAGATTGATCATGGCACTGACTTTTGAATTGAGAAGCTGAGATTTAAGTTACTTTTTTACACCGCCTCCTCTCCACATATTGCAGAATCCTTGGAACTGGCGACAATCAGTAGCGGCACTAGTCATAAAAGAACTATAACGACGTCGGCGGCGGCAGAGGAAAAGTCTGAGAAATACTTAACTGGAAAAGACTCTGTTGCTGCACCGCTCGCACCTGAGCCGGCAGCAGCAATTGCACCCATACCAAAGCAGCGATCGAGTTTACTACTCAACACGACTTCCATAAGAAGCCAGGAGGAGGAGCGGGAGGGAGAGATTCTAAATTTGGATCTCAGAGAGCGCGAGCGGGAGAGCCAGAGCGAGCCGGCTGCTGCTGTGGGGAGTTTGTCGCGAGGTGAAGTTGAAACTGGCACAGCAGCAACAGCAGCAGCGACAACTGGAGCATTAACAAATACACCGTCGTCAGCAAATCAAAATCCGAACCAAAATCATTTGCTAACGAAATGCAAACCGGGCCAGAGCGTTGCTGAGGGCGAGCCTTTAGCCAGCAGCAGCAAGACCAAGACCATTTCCATTTCGGACAAGCTCCAGAGCAACAAATTCATCCAACAGCAGCAGCAGCAACAACAACAGCAGCAGCAACAACTGTCGCCCAGCAAGGTAACGGTAAACGCGACAATGGTCGCCATGCAAGAGATGAAGAAGACCACAAAACAAAATGGCCAACACCACCGACACATAGCAGGCAAGATGGCGGCACCTGGCGAGGATTCGGAGGAGCACCAGTCGGCCACACTGCCAGAGACGCTGGAGGACCTAAGCTACGGCCCCGGCATCGTGTCCAAGCTGCGCTGCCGCTACCTTAGTCTGGCCCTGCGCGAGTCCCGTCAGCAGAGCAGCAAGCAGCGGCTGCAGCGCTCCACCAGCCTCAACACTCTGCTGGATCGCGAGGATGACGAGGGCGAGGCGGAGAACGAGGTGGAGGCGGCGGCGGCGGGTGCTGCCACCCAAGTGCGTGCCAAATCGACACCGCCACCTATTCTGGGGGCGAAGCCCCAGGCTAGCAAGCCCCCCCAGCGTCCCGTGAGCCTGGGTGCAAATGGAACAGTCGGCGGCGGTGGCAGTGTCATTGCCGGCAACGCCGCTGGTCCCAAGTCGGAGGAGGTGCAGGCCAACGGAGGATCGGGCAATCGTTCGCGACATTTCAAGCGCGGCAACGAGGTAATGAAGCGCGCCCGTTCCGTGGAGGCGTTGCTATGCGAGAAGTCGCCCTGGAACAGTCAGCGAATCAGCGTTGCTCCAACAGCTCCTGTGGCCTCCTCCAAGGTGGCGGCCACATCCCCTGCCACCGCCACCGCTGCATCGCCCACCTGCGTCACCATCGAGGACAAAATCCACAATGCCCGCGAGCGACTGCACAGCGGCACGGATACGGCGCCGCCCAAGCGCCTGGCCTCCATAATCGATGACACGGAGCGTCCGCCGCCCGATCTTGTCAAGCAAACGCTGAAGATGTTCGAGGCGAGTGCCAATAGGAGGCCGCGTACCGCCCATCGCTCCAATGGAGTGGGCGGCGTGGCCAGCAAGGTGGCCAGCTATAAGTCGATCAACAACAAGTCGTTGTCGGCGCCGGCGCCCAGTCTTGGCTTTGCCTCCTCCACGCCGCTGCGCCCGACCCACGCCCATCCGGACATCATACCCCGCCAGGTAGCAGGTGGTGCCCAGGATTCGCCCATGTCCACCCTCAGCATAATGATGCGACGCATGGATCTAGTGGATCCCGAGACGCCCGACAAAAAGGAGGCCACACCGCAGAGCGAGGCGCCGAGCGAGACTGAGCGAACCGAAGGCGACGAGGGCGATGGAGAAGCCACTGCCGATGCCGATCACGATCGCATCGACGATGACGACAATCGCGACCACAACAACGACGACGATGGCGACAGCAGCGACAACAATGAGCAACGCGATAAAATGGGCGCGGCGGCAGGCGATAAGCCTAAGCCCCCAGCGGAAACAACAGCAACGACGGCATCGGCGGCGGCGGTAGCGGGAGGCGCCCAACAGCGATCATTTGCCAGTGCCTCGACGGAGAACGCGCATGTGGCCAGCGGCGGCGGGAGTGCAAGTGGAGTGCAAGTGCGCAAACTAAACAGTAGCGAGTCCCTGCCAACAGTGACAACCAAGCAGATCGGAGTGATCCGGCCACTGTTTAATAGCCAGTCGGGTGGAGCCGGGAGCAGCAGCAGCACACCGCTGACAAGTCGCGAAATCGAAAAGAATCGCATCAATGAGATGAAGAAGTCAACGGCAACGGAAGCCGGCGCTGGCGCGGGCGCAGTAGCTGGCGCTGCAGCTGGATCTGGTATTGGATCCTCGCCCACCACTAGTCTCGACACCGTGATAAACACCAAGGAGGCGGCAGAGGAGACGGACGCCACGAACGCGTCGCCCATGTGGGGTCGCAAGTTGAGGAGCAGCCAAAATCAGAGGCATGGCGGAGGAGGAGTGGCGGCCAGCTCCAGCCATACCACGGAGAACACCTCAATGGTGTTTAACTTCTCCAAGAGCACCAAGGAGGTGCCCGACTACATCGAAAGCGACGTTGTGATCTTCAGGCCCAAGCGGGAGCTGCCAAAGGTGAGTGAAAATTGGGATTGGTGTGAATTCCTTGGCAAAAGAGAGTTTGAAGCCAGTACTGGTGGTGATTGGTAGCGTCTTATCGGCGCGGCAGGCGCCCTTGCGGATTAATCATGCTCAACAATTGCTCCATGAATTATTATTTTCCTGATAATAATTCGGTTTCTTGCGTCCGTCCCCAATATCTTTGTTGTTTTGCCTCATTTTCCGTTTCTTTTTGGCTGCTCTCATACCCGTTTTTAAGTTTTCCTTTTTTTTTTTTTAATGATTTTTTGTTGTATTATTATTATTATTATACTCTTTTTTGTGTCATACGGCAGCCATGCCATATATAAACAAATAAGAAACAAAGCGCACACACAACGGGTGCGAGCGAGCGAGCAACAGCGATCATGCGCATTTCGAAAGTTCAACAAGAACGATGGAGAATGGGAGAAGGAGAGAATGAAGGCGGAGAAGAGAGTGGGTTAGGATGGAGAGATAGGGAGAGACAGAAGGAGAGCGAGAGCGATGGCTACCACAGAGGCAAAGACAAAGCGCAGCTTGGATACTCTTTCTTTCTTTCTTTCGTCATTTCTTTCTTTCCTCCAAAGCAATTCTACATATGATTTCCCCTTTTCCTTTCTTTTCCTCTGTTAGTCACTCGAGGAAGTGCTTTGCTTAAAAAAAAAAAACAATCACTTGTGTTTATGACTGAGTAATAAATGGGGTTTTAGTTGACTCACTAACGATATGGGATCATTGGTCACTAATCAGGCACCAAATTAGTTTTTTTTGATCAATGATCAGTTGTGATTCGTTCTAGAGTGGTAATACATACCTTCTAGAGGTCAACTCTTTCGGTATTCCCTTGAAAATGATCTATCATCAGGGGTTTTTTGTTCTTAAAACTTGAAATTTATTTAAAGAATTACCAATTGTTCTCAGTTTAGTTAAAAAAAAACAATGTAAACATCTGTTTTACTTTAATTTTAGAGCGTAAAAATGGTTACCCGCAGGCTAGGTTCATTCCTGTAATTAGAAATACCCAAATCATAGTCTTTACAGGCTCTCTCTCTCTCTCAACTATGATCAGTAGCCAATTATTATTACTTGGTAGCAGCTGCAGCAGGCAGAACCTTGGTGTTGATCAATGAGTATGGCCAAGAGATTACGCTGCACAGGCTAGGCACCGGTTAATTAGCATTACGCAGAGCAAGATCGACGATCGGAGAATGGCGTTCAATTAGAGATGTGGTTCGATCATCGCACTGCTATGTCTGGGGAAATGTATGGAGGATGGGGAGTGAGGCAGGAGGAGGCTTGCATCACAGCCCCAGCTGGTAATAGTTCGCAGTGATCTTCTGCCCGGCGTCAATTAAAATTCGCCTTGAATAGCAGCGCTCCGATCGATAGCCCCGATACGGGACGTGTGCGACATATGGAGATGACGATGCCGATGCCGACTCTTCCCCCTTGCAACCGTATACACACATGCCTTGAAATATCTGCATATTATTTCCCAAAGTTTGCTTTGTTCCCATCCCAGCCCAACCAGATGCAAGCTGCATCTTTAGTCTTCATTCTTCTCTGTCCCCTCCTTCGAATCTTCTTTGGGGCTCTTCGTTTGGGGCCTTGGGTGACTGCAGCCCAGTGCAGTTTTCGAGAGAAGATCGGAAGAGTGGGAAACCAGTTTTGAGGCATGTGCATGTGGACACGAGAAGATATTTCTGCGCTTCCTGCTCTGTCCCGGGTATATACATATATGAGATATTATGTGTCGTCTGTGGGGAGCTTGGTTCTTCTTTGGGGGAGCAGCAACAGCAGAGGCGGTGACTCCTCGGGAAGATGCCGCTCGATATTGACTTGAAATTCAGCTTTGACTCGGATTTGGGTTTGGTTTCGGCTCACAGCTGTTAATTTCTTGTGATTCAGTGCCGCAAATTTAGCTTTTTTTAAATAAGAAAATATATATTAATTATTGGAAATGTTATTGATTTAAAGAGCATTTGAAAAGAGTATAATAACAGGTTTATGTAGAATAAATCATGGTCTTTAAGCATTTTTTTTAGGGACATTTAGGCATACCATTGAAGCTTGAAAACTTATTAATTTAATTGATTTATTAAATTATAAATATGCCAGTTTTCAAAGGGTTCTCACACAGCTCTCTCCCTTAGTTTTAGATTTTAGTTTTTAGTTTTGGCTTTCAGCTTTCGGCCTTAGCTGAGTTTTCCCTGCAACAAACCCGTTTTGCTTGCTACCTTGTCGCTTCATGCCGTTCTCTTGCTCTCTTTGTGAACTCAATTTTGTCAATTCTTAAAAAAAAAGGGGAAAAAACTCACTTCTACTTACTGTGTTTGCTTTTGCCCATGTGTTGTATTATTATTTTTTTTTTTTTTACGTTAATTTTGCCTTTGCTGTTGCCGTTGCTTTTGATTCGGCTGCCTTGTCTTTTTCATTTTTATCTCGCTCTGAACTTTATTATCTGCGGTACACGTACATATGTATTTATGTACATATATCTGACATATATGGCATATGGCAGATGGGGGTCGATTCGATTTGTGCCCCAGAAAAATGGGTTAACGGGAAAGGAAGGGTGGCAACCTGGACCGGGAGCCAGCCTGACTCACCCAGTCCCAGAGATGACCCATTGCCCGCTGTGGCTGATTAAGAATGAGTCGCCTGGTGTTCCATGAATTTCACTTTTCGAACGCATTTCGTATATCACGTTTCGTGACCCGAAAATGCCACAAATCTCTGAGAGAAATAAGGGGGTTAATTCCCAGGTTTCCTGATGGATTTACAAAACAACAACAACATATTGGTACACAAAACGGGTTATAAACAAGATACAAGACACTAGCGACAACACCAGACAACAGGCTTCTGTTTCAGCCTCTACTTCTGTTGGTAGTTGAGCTAAAATAAATGCCACTCACTTGGAGATACCATCTCGGGCTCTATGCTTAACAAGCTTAAACCCAGCACACAAGGAACATTTTAAACTGAACAATACAATGGTCTCAATTTTAAGGAATTTTATACGAAATTTAGTCGCCGTGTTTCTGTATAATTTGCTACAAATAATACGATTTATGGCAATTAATAGCTTAAAATATGGTAATCATTTGTTCGTTTGTTGCTTTTATTTTTAATTAAATATCTAAGATTGGCTTCTCTTAATTTTTATTTCTTTCCCCCCTTTAGCCAAACGAGCCGGGCTTCGTGCTGCTGGGTGATCTATCCGTGGAGACGTCGACGGATATGGACTTTGACGAATACTCCTTGTGCCGGCCGCCATCGCCGTGCGATGTGGAGTTCGAGAATGCCAACATTGTGATTGACGGCAAGTCCAGCATACGCCAGAAACCCAAAGAGTCAACGGTAAGTATGGGAGAGGGGATCTTTGAAAGGGAAATATCTCTTTAAAGAGCAGGAAAGTTTTGGGGAAATTTCCAATAAAATTTCATAGCCTCGCCTATAAGGTTTAAGAATATAGAAAGGAATCCATCGACTCCTGGTATGAAGTGGGGAAATTTTAAAGGGAAATTCCTTTTTAAAGAGCTGGGAAGTCTTCAGGAAATTTATATTGAAATTCCAATGGTTTAAGGATATAAAAAGGAATCCATCGATTCCTGGGTATTATAGTGAGTCAGGTGTCTCGTTATTTTTGTTTCTTTTGCCACCGAAACGCCAAAAGATAGCATGGGTTCTTTTTCCAATTCTATTTGGCCAGGATAAGATAAGATTAGTTGATATATACACATATATAAATGTAGGTACGTTCCAAAGAGGGAAGCGTATACGAATACCGGCACAATGCTCTGACCACTCAATGGGAATCAATGACAGGCGATAAGGGTATAGGCACGGGACGGGTATGGCGAATGTGTTAGACGGTATTTATGCTGGCCTTTATATAATAACATTTATCGAGAGTGTCGCCTGTCGCAGGGGACTATTAATCAAACTGCATTAGGTTTTCTTGGACTCCGACCATTACTTATTTATTTATTCAATTTTTACTCCTGGCCGTGGATTCGGGTGCGGGTGCATTCCATCAGTATGACTGATATGGGGATACCTGATACCTGCCTCTTGTCTTGCAGCAGCATTTCAGCCATTTCCAAATCAATTCAATCGAATCGAATTGCCTCGGCGGTCTGTTTGGGGTTTGTTTTGAGCGATAACGAACAGAGGGGGGGTTGACTCACTCGATGCCCGCATCGATAAGGCAACGCGACGATGAGTAACTCCCGCCGACTCCCGACAGAACATAACAATTTATTTGCAATTACCTCAATGTCATGGATAATCGAGACCTTCGAAACTACACATAAAGTCATCTGATGCTCGTAAAAATCCAAAAGAAACACCCAATACATAATTCATTAACCCAAACAGCTAATAAGTTGGACATTTGATGTATTTTTAAAGACAAAAGGAGCTTTAACGCTTTCGTTTAACCTTGAAATTGATTTGTTTTATATATTTTTTTTTTGCGAGACCGCTAAATGTAAATATAAAAGAGGGTTTTATGTAAATTCAGCTAGAGTCGGTTAACCGGACTATCAATGTTTGTAGTGTACTATGTTTGGGGGTTCAGATTCCAATATCCAAATATTTATCGCTGAAAATGCAACGTCGCCATATTAGAAATATATCAGCTCTTATCACAGTTGCCAATGTCAGCGAGTCATGCCCTCAAAAGGAAACTACTAACTATATTTATGAGCTGGGAGAGGGGAAGTGTCTTTATGTAGCTTATAGCATAAAATATAAGCTAATATTAGACACAGATGTGGTCTTAAAAAGGAGAAAACTCGAGTGGGTTATCCCTGAAAAGCAACAATTAGTTGCTCACTTCCGGATTTAAAGCCGCCGAGTAATATAGTACTTGATTTCTATAGTAAAATTCAGAATAATAATTAAACACAAGTTTTAGCAGGAAAAGTGATATTTAAGACCCATATAGTTTGTAATTTCAGAACCAAACACTCTGATCAGATTCCCATTTTCACTCTGCTCGCCTTTTTTTTCCCACACAACAACAGTTTCGCGTGCAGTTCAACGACACGCTGACGTCGACGTTTGAATATCCCTCCGAGGCATCGATGACCATCGACGATCCGCCGTATGCCGATCCGTTTGGACATGTGAGCAACCATCACAAGATGCTCATTGCCGAGCAGATGTTGCAGCAGCAGCTGGACCTCGAGCAGATACGACAGCTGGACCAGCAGCAGCATCACCCGCAACAGCAGCAGCATCATCACGTGACTGTCGACGAAATCATTGAGCTGCCCACATCGACGGCGGTGCCTGGACATGGACATGGACTCGGGCATGGGCACAGGGCGGGGGCAACGGCGCCGGGGGGCGGAACGATGCTGGGGAATTTACCGTTGGGTAAGTAAGATTGGTTCCGCAGAAACCCAGAATCTCTCAGAATCAGTATCTCAGAATCCATCCAAGTGTGTGGCATGCAGCGAATGGAATGGAATGGCTTTTAGTCTCTCGCTCTCTCTCTCTCTCTCTTTCTCTCTGTCTGTTTCTGTCACTACTCTGTCTGTGCCTGTCTCTATCTGTCCACCTGATTGCCTGCCTCTTACTCTGTCTCTGTCTCTGTGTCCACTTTGCCTGGTCCTTAATCTTGATTTACCATTCACCATTTACCAGCTGTGCTCTTAAGTTCTGTTTACCATCATTAAACCCCACTCATCCATCACTCATCGCGACGCTCTCCTCTGACGAGTTCTCTTTGTTTTATGTTATTTTTTGTTATTTGTTTCGTTGAGTTTAACACTTTTGTTTGCCTTTGTTTCTGGGGACTCGAAATAAGCACCTAAGATCAGCTCTAATTGGAGGTTCTGGAGGACAAACCTCAACACATATATACACATCTGTAGCACTAAGGAACAAAAACAAGAACAAATGGCATTGTTAAGATCATTTTTAAGGAAAACAAACTTGAAATAGTCCAGTTACCTGCCTAAACGCATGGGGAAAGATGATCCAAGAGGTAAAATATTGTACTAAAGCGATTTATGGAAACAGAAACACTTAACCCAAGGGAGATACAAACTTAGAAGGCCAAGTAACCTGAGTAACTCCTCAGTTAAGGAGTAGCAGTGCGTTCCCATCTCACCTCCACCCCTGAAACCGGAGACCCCAGTGGACTCTGCTACCTTAAAAATCCAAAGAATCCGAATTCGAATCCAAATCCGAATTCGAACTCAAACTCTGTCAGAGATTGTATATAGTATAACGAACAAGGTCTCTGCAATTTACAGATGCCGCTGCTAGGGCCACTGACCAACACCCTCCTGCTGCTGCTTTCGTGTCCGTAACTGTTTCTGAATCCGCTCTGATTTCCGATCCAGCAGCCTCTGCTTCAGTCTCAGTTCCCAAATGTAGCCCCAGGATACTGCCTGGGGCCAACAATGGCTGCTGTCCTTCGTGGCCAAAGCTCCGTGGCATCCTGGGCGCTCAGCTTCGCCGGTTAAACGGGCTGACGAGGCTCATCAGGTGGGTGCAGTCTCCAACCACCACCACCACCTCCTCCTCCTCCGCTCTTCTACTATATAAACATATATACGCTCTTGCTCTCGAACTGAAGTCCCCCCCCCCAAGATACCCAAAAATGCTAAAGCTAAGCTCAAACCGAATTCCGAACCACTACTGGGTCACGACATGGCTGAAAGGCTTTCAATTTCGCCTCACGCATATTTTTGCAGATTACCCAAGTTTAGGGAGGGGTATTATCTTGCAACAGTCGCCACAGCCACAGCAGCCAGAACCTCCAGCAGGCACACCACCACCACCGCCACCCAGAGCGGCAGCAGCACAACCAACGCTACCAACACTACCATTGCCAGAGGGTGTGGAAGCCGCTGCCCCAATCGACCCCACAACCGCCCACCAGCGCCCCCAGCTCCCTGCGAAGCCGCAGCCACAGCAGGGCCTGCGTAGGGCCAGGCCATCGGTGCTGCTGAAGCCGCAGTACGCCTGCTTCCTGCAGCATGATGCAGCCGCAGCACCCAAATCCTCGCCAGCTCCGCGCAAGGCTGCCTCCTTTACGTTGGGCAATCAGCAGCACCAGCACCATCGCCAGCCAAAGGAGCATCTACAGCCGCAGAGTAAATATGAAACACCCAGGAGGAGGAGTCAAGGCAGTAGTAGTAGTGGCGAGAGTGACCAGCTCCAGGCACCGGCCACAGATCTCCAGAAGCTACAGCAGCAACTGCAGCAGCGACGTCGTCGGCCAAGTCTGCCGTCGTCGCTGGCTTTGTCCAATGCCAGCACCGCCCTACTCCAGACACGCATTCCAGGCACCACGCTCTACTATGTCTGATGGGCTCTAGACTCCGTATCCGTATCTGTATCCGCATCCGCCAACGCCACCGATCCACGAATCCCTGCAGCCAGCGAAACGTAGGCATTGCCCAAGCTTTACTATATGTTTACAACTATAACTATAGGCTATAGTATCAGTATACCCATCATTCCCCAGAAACAGCCCCCCTGGATATATATATCTCTTGGTGACCCCGATTCCGCTCTCCGCTCTGCTCCCAAAACTGGTCTGGCTTGTTTGTTGTGATGGCCGCTAAATTATAAAGCTGTAAAGTGTAAAGTGGTAACCCGTACATATCCGACTCACTAATGCGGAAGCCGGGAAACAATAAGTAATGAACACTAAACACCAATACCCGAACACTCACCAAACACACACAACAACAAACACTGGGGCAACCGGACACTCGAAACACACCACGACTAATATCGATTAATAGATGCAGAGAGATGCAAAGAGATGCCCAGATGCAGTGACAACACTTCCTCGTGTTTATGCGGAACCCTGAATCATGGAGAGCTATGAATTCGAAATGGGAAAATAATTGCGAATGTTTAAGTGTTCTTATACCATTATTGAGCTGTGCTGTAAATTAATCCCCTAAAACTAAAGGCTAACATCACAACTCTGTCTAGAAATTTTTCTAATATGAAAATTCCCCAAAATATGGTGCCTATTATTAATATTAATTATTATCATTCATTAGTTTACTCGCTTTCTCAAAGTTTTGTGACCTTAAATCTGAAATCTTATATTTTAAACTGAAATATAGAATTATGTGGTAAATTATATGTGAGCATGCAGACGGACAAGCGTACAAATGAACAGAAGAAGAGATGAACAAACGGATAAATGAACAATTAGAAAGATGAACAAGCGGACTGAGGAACAAGTGGACAAAGAGACAAAAAGAGAAAGACAGCCAGACGGATAGATGAACAAGAAAAATGACGGACAAGAGGATTCAAAATATGCCATTTTTAATTCTCTCCATGTATAGTTCTCTAGGGATAATATAGACTAGGCTCCCACCAGATAGATATTAAATAGCAGAGTAGACTTTCTGTTTAGTATAATAAATCTAAGGTGTAAACCAAACCTGGCTGTGATGACTACAAATTCCCCATTTTAGTTACGTACTTGGCGCACCTGCTGTGTGTGCTTAGCTTAATAATATATTTATGTGATGTGTGCTTATGTGTATGTTTGCTTTGTTTAGTTTTTGTTTTAGTTATAGTTTTCGTTTTCTGTTTCGTTTTAGTTATAGTCAGATAGTCATAGTTATATAGTTTATAGTTTGGGTTGAGTCTAGCTTAGCTCGGTATGCAGCTGAGCTGGGCGGAGGGGCATGTATTGAATTGCAGCTCGCAGCCGTAGCTATGTAGTTGCGATGATCCGATCCCCATTCCCCTGTGGTTTTCATTTCAGCAGCATACAACCTTTGTTGATCATCGCACCGCTCTCGCTTTGTTTGTTTGCGTTGCATTGCATTGCGTTCCCTCTATTATTCTATTATTCAACTTCTATTCCTATTTCCATTTCTATTTTTTTGTTCATACTAATTTCTTTTTGCAGATATTATTTAAATGTAACAGAATACATAAGCAAAAGAGCGTTGAAATAATATCTATTGTTTATACCATCATCAAAAAATCTATGATAACGAAACAAGCAAAAGGCAAATAACCCAAACCAAAACAAAACCGATAATAAATTAAACAACAGCCGCTGAACCCGAACTAAAATCTAAAACTAATTCAAAAATAATACATAAATCAAAAGCAAACGATAATAACCCAATAGTAACCCGATAGTCCGATAATCTAAACCCGATAACCCGATTATAAGCGATCAAGTGCGAAACAGTAACAGAAAGCCACAAAGAAACACCTCTAACCCAGTGCACTTGCTCTGCCTGCTCCGCTGGGCAGTCAAAACTAATCGCCAATTCATATTTAACATTAAGGTAACTAACCCCAGATTAGAATCCACACGATATTGTACCAACCACTCTCGGCACCTCCTCTTCATCATCTCATTATTCATGCTCCAGCTCCACGCTCCACGCTCCAGCTCATGTTTCGTTTTCATTTGCCTGAAAATATCCAGAACCAGATCCAGACCCAGACGCATCCTCTTCCACACAGTTCACACCACCAATCCACCACCACCACCCCCAAACACGACTATGATATATATCATATAAGACTATATTTTATATAGTTTCCCGACTCGGTGCCACTCGTTTACCTTTGTAACTACTAACCCCTTTTTGCTCATTGAACTTTGAATGGTCCACCAAGATCTCTTTACTAATTGCTCGCTTCAAATGCTTGCAGGCTCCACGGCACTGGGTTTTTACACGCCCATGAAGGCCTCGCCAATGGACAGCCTCTTCCAGCTGGGCGTGACGCGGTACGCGCTGCCGGAGAGCAGCAGCAGCGGCAGCAGCAACGGTAGCAGCCACAGTCCCACCAGCAACAACAGTAGCAACGGCAGCAGCAGTCCGGCCGGAGGAGCAGCGAGCGGCGGTCGTCTGACGTTCAATGGCAACGGCAGTCTCGTTGGCCTCGGCGAGGGACTGATCAAGGACGAGGACGAGACGGCATCCTGCAAGAAGGGCGCGGAAGAGGATGACTACCATCTGACGGCGACGCCGGGCGCTGCGAGTGTTGTATACAGCGAGGGTACACAGAAGACGGATCTGCTGTACTGAGTCCGAATCCGAGTCCTTTATTCCCGTGTACCCCCGTTCCCATTCCCAATACCTTACTGAAAAGCGTGCGCTTAGGTGAAATATCGTCTGCGACTTCCTCGGTTGAGCGGAGGAGAATCAACGTAGTGCAAGTGTGGCGAGATACGATAACACGATACCGCAACGATACGTATATACACATAAATATAGATATTACTTGTAAGTTCGTAGGCCTAGTACCGAGATGATGTGTATGTGAACAACAGCAGCACTGTATGTTTGTGCGTGTGTGTCTGTCTTCTTCTTTATATATATATATATACATGTGTTTTTTTTTCATAAATTTATATAATTAATATTATTATGAATAACTGTAATGTGTATTCACACGCTGAATCGGCAACGAGCGAACGAACGAGCATTTACTCGTCGCCGCCCATTTGTATTTGTATTTGTATTCCATTTACGGCAACATAATCATGTACGACCAGGATCTGGCCCCCGGATATGTGAGCTGATATCCATCATCCGCTGCTGGCTCCTCCATTTCCATTTCTTTGTGACCCTTCCACGTTTCTTCCACACAAAGCAGAAACGAAAAACAAAACAAAAGCAAAATCGATACAGACAGAAAGCGAAACCCCATCCGGAAGAAAGTAAACAAGAAAATTGTAACATTTGCCTCATAATTATTATACATACATTTAGCGCTTATTAAATATTTTTTACAATTGTATTCCGTAAATAAATATAATATACATCAACATCAAATTGATCGTGTGTCGATTAAACATATTTAAGTGAGTGGGAAAGGCATGGCTGGGGACTAAATTCCAAGACGGGAGTCTAAAAGCAAACAAACACTTGTGCCCTACACCTAGAGCAAGAGCTTTTTTAAGATTAAAAACATTGGGAACTTGTCGTCTTTTTAAATTTGAATTTGGCGGTTAAAAAACATGAATTCAGTGACCAACGCCATCTATGTAATGTTTTAATAACTAATCCAAGTTTTGAACCTTTTGATTATTAACCTTATAAAAAGTAAGACAAACCCGCTTTCCGAATTGAATTTAATACATTCTAAACAAAGTTAATTTTTTTTAATATGATTTTTGATAAACAAAAAATTGCAAAATGTTTTCAAAATTATATAGGGAGTTACATCATGAAAATAAAAGAACAAATGGCAAAGTATTGAAGTAAACGAATCATTAAAATGTTAATGCATTAAGTTGATTTTTGTGTTTTTAATTGTTGTTTCCACCAATAATTTTATTAAAAATTTTAAAAGAATATATCGATATATGTAAAGCTGATAACCAATATATATTTTAAGAAAATATCGATGTATTGACATTTGTGTACATTTTTGTTGGGCCGACTACCTGGTCACACTGCTGGCAGTTTTGTGATTGTGTCAAAAATACAGGGGTTTTTGTTGCATTTGCAATTTAATCCGATAATATCAAGAGTGGAGTTATGCGAGAGACGGCGTTGCAACCGACCAGCCACCAGAGCGGCCACACGTGTATGTGTTGGGGCGGTGCGGGCGCCAAAAAGCGTACTACTAACCTTTAGTTGACATTGAAATGTACCCGCTTAGATGGATGTGTGTGTGTGAGTGAGTGCGTCTCAGTGTGCGTGTATGTGATTGCAAAGGAAGATGGGGATGGAAGTGGGAAAGAGAGGGCGAAAGCAAATCGGACCTGATGCACAGCGCAGCACATCAACCCCTCTCCCTTTCTAATCGTGTGTGTGCGTGGGCGAGGAAAACCAAAACACAACTCCCAGCGAGCAACAACAACAATGGCTAAACGGCGAGTGATAAGCGGAATGGCATAAAATGCGTGGCGATGCAACAACAATCGATCCGATGAAATACAATCAAAACAAACCGTTGTAGTTGTGTAATCGCCCCGTTCATCCGACCGTCGTTGTCGGTGTCTGTGTGTGCGTGTGTGTGTTAATTCTATTATTTTTGATTTAATTTCTGTTACTCTGCCAGTTACTCAAATCGATCTGTCTTCTGTTGTAGTTGGCTATTAATTAAATCAGCTGCGGCATCCGAATCGGAATAGGAGCAGCGACAAGAGAGAGAGAGAGAGAGAGCGCGCGAGAGCGGCGCCAATAGTGTGCCGACGTCTTCCCATTTCCACTTCAAATTTCAATTCCAATTCAAAAATCCACCGTCGAGCAGCGGGCGGGCAGCCACGAAAGTTAACTTAACCGATACAGGCCACATCAAACCGGAGCACCAGCAACAGCAGCGGAGGCAGCAGCAGCGGCGGCGTCACTTGGTAATTAAAAGGAAAGACCGAAAGTCGGCAAGTGGACAAGTCGGCAGAATCTCTCAGTCGCAGAGATTCACTCGCGCGCCGCACGTCCGTTCCTTTTCCTCCGTTCGTTATAAAAATAGCAACGCCTTAAACGATCGCTCGCATCGCATCAGAATCGGAATCAGAATCAGCCGCCATCCCATCACATCGTCATCAAGTAGCGGATCTTGATTCAGATTAAGATAATCATATAATCCTTGTATTGACAGTCTTCCCCCCGAAATTGCTAATACAGTTGTTTTTCTACCTCTTTTTGAAAGAGAATTTTATTGAGTAAATGTCAATTCAATCTAATTTCAATTTGATTCAATTCTTAGGTCTTGAAATATCATATCAATAAAATTCACCCGTAACTCTGGTTCCAATGTTTACTTTCTAATATATATCTATCTAAAAAATCCTTTCTATAATTAGTTCTTGAATTATCATCAAGTTAACGCCGAAAATTATAGCAGGTTTATTAGTTCTCATTATAAAGTTTAAAGTTTCAGCTTGATACACTTTATAAGTTAAGTTTTTTGAATGAAACCTAAACAGTTTGTAGCTTAAAACATTATCTTATTCGAACTTTTTTAAATACCCTTTAAATTCTTTGCCAAAATGGCTAAAGCTACAGATTGGGGAAGTTATAATGAACCTCTAATTATACTACTTTAATTTCATTTTACCTTATTAAACCTGCTTCAAATTTTATTAATAAATCCCCTGTTTTTTTTTTTTTTTTTGAAGCATTTACAGAGATGTCACTTGTTTTTTAAGCACATTTTGGAACTGCTTTTGTTTACTTTAATCAATTCTCTTTCATTTCTGCATAGATTACAAAATGAGTCTTTTGGCCAAGTTAAAACCCACACAACTATAGTAAAATCAAGATATGAGATATGATTATCTTATTCTTTTTTTAAATCCTTTCAGTTATTAATGAAACTCCTTTTTTTTTTGCACAGATATTGGTCTTTTTTTGCTTGGCAGCCGCACACAGTAACCGGCAACATTTCACTGGATCTAATGGCCAAGGACGAGGAGGATGACCTGCTGCCCGATAAGGATGCCGCCAAGGGCTTCTACGCCAAGTATGAGCCCAAGGAGATATTGGGCAGGTGAGAGGAGCAGGCGTAGCTGTAAAAGCTTACACAATATATAATGAGGCAGCTCTTCAGCTGGTGGTCCGATACCCGCTTACTGCTACGCTTGCAGTAATGTAAGCTTTGTTTATGGCTCTGCATTTTTGGGGCCAATGGTGTGGTGCGAAGTGAGTCAGCCTGCCAAGAAGCTCTTCACATGGCCATACGTGTGCGGCGCCTCATTTCCGCCTGAGCAATGGGAATGGGAATGGAGCGGCGCCTGGCTGCCGGCTGCCGCTCCTCCTCCTCCTTCTCCTTCTACTCTGTCATTGCCTCGTTTACATCCTCCATAAATCCGACTTTACCAGCGGGAACTAAGCAAATACGGGGACTAAGCGAAAAACATGGGCAATTACAATTACAGCGATTAGATAAATCGTACGATGATCATGCCAAAGCCAAGTGATCCAGCAGCAGTTTTGTTGATCTTGATCTTGCAGGGGCATCAGCTCGACCGTGCGCCGGTGCATCGAGAAGGAGACGGGCAAGGAGTTCGCCGCCAAGATCATTGACCTGGGCGCCACCACGGAAGCGGGCGAGACGAATCCATATCATATGCTCGAAGCAACCAGACAAGAAATCTCAATCCTGCGCCAGGTCATGGGTCATCCCTACATAAGTGAGTTCAAGCCCTTCTCTTTGCTCCTCTTTGCCTAACTCCCAATTTGTTTCCAGTTGATCTGCAGGACGTGTTTGAGTCAGATGCATTTGTTTTCCTCGTATTCGAGCTCTGTCCCAAAGGCGAGCTCTTCGACTATCTGACCTCCGTGGTGACGCTCTCCGAGAAGAAGACACGCACAATTATGCGTCAGATTTTCGAGGGCGTCGAGTACATCCATGCCAAGAATATCGTTCATCGCGACCTTAAGCCCGAGAACATCTTGCTCGACGAGAATCACAATGTGAAAATCACGGACTTTGGTTTCGCCAGGCAGCTGCAGGAAGGCGAGAAACTTACAGGTGAGCGACGATGCGCTTCCATTAGGTTTGCTTAAGTAAAACCCCTTCTTTCGCTGCAGATCTGTGCGGAACGCCGGGCTACTTGGCGCCGGAGACACTCAAGTGCAACATGTTCGAGGGATCGCCCGGCTACTCCCAGGAAGTGGATATGTAAGAAGCAACTATTAATGGAAATATGAGTTATGGAAACGGGGAATACACTTTTGCCGGGGCACTTAAATTGCTTCCTTAAAATCAATGTCAACAAGCCTTGTTTATTATTTTTAACTACGCTCATCAGATTGTTGTTTTGTTTGCATTTTTTCGAGTGAGTCACAAGCTTTGGCCAGTTAATCTGAAACCTGATGAGTTCCGATATCGTCAACTATTTTTCCGTTGCCTTAAATTATTTATTTGCTGCGAAAGCTTCCCATTGGGATACTCATTTCATGGTCTCAGCAATAATAGCAATAAATAAGTAACAAATGCAGAAGTGGATTCCCACTCGGATCTGCTTTCTTTGGGTTCAGCGAAACAAAAGTTGATACCTTTTTTTCCATTTCACCCTTTCAGATGGGCCTGCGGTGTCATCATGTTCACGCTGCTCGTCGGCTGTCCGCCCTTTTGGCACCGCAAACAGATGGTCATGCTGCGGAATATCATGGAGGGCAAATACAGCTTCACCTCGCCCGAGTGGGCAGATATTTCAGGTGGGTCCTTGAACCGTTAGGAAAGACCATTTGGTAATCAATATTATTATTTGCAGAGGATCCCAAGGATCTGATACGAAAATGTCTAGTCGTTGATCCTGCGCAACGTATCACCGTCAAGGAAGTATTAAGACATCCATTCTTCAACCAAATGGTAAGTGCCGGAAGTACTGGCTGCTGTCGAAGCACGATCCCCAACACCACAACCACCTCTAGCACCTCTACGGGAGTAAACTCAGTTCAAGTTCAAGTTCAAGTCGAATGCCACGACGTCCTAGGCCCAGTCCCAGCAGCAGTATCTCTAGTCCTTTCGTATAGAAGCTAGTCTGGATCTGGGGGATCTTGTACACACAAACCAATCCACAACCCCCCCTGCAAATGTCTCTAAACACACAAAAAACAAAACACAACACACTCTGATGGATAGAACACACCACCTGTGACTCACACCCACTCACAACAGCCTAATATTAACTGCTTCTCCCCACCATGTTACTGCCTATCAAAATACGAATATTATGACTTATAATTTGGTTAGGGTAAGCCGTAAGCTCCCGTAGTTAGTCCAAACCAACCGTGAGATCTATGGAGGATCCATGTCCAGCCGAGTCTCTTTTTGATTTCCCCGTTTTTGGGTTTATTTAGCATCACGCCTCTTTTCCGTTTAGTGTTGTGCGTTTTATATTAATTTTACGATTACTATTTTTTATTATACCAAACATTTTCTCTCTTCTTTTCCTTACATATACGAAAACGATCAAAATCTATATCGAAAATCGAAACAATTAATTTTTAAACAAAAAACCGAAAACGAACGATAACGAACACACTCGCTCGCTCCGATAACTGATACTGATAACGATACCGCGATACATTCGCAATCGATAGCTGTTCGAGCAGAATATTGATGGCCTCAAGCGCAGCCTGTCGACCAAGTCCCGGCGAATGAGTCGCATCACTGAGATCGCACTGGTAACGAACTGTTCCCGGACTAACCCAATCCCCCAAGTATCTCTCTCTCTCTGTCTCTCTTCCTATCTCTCTCTCTCTCACTCACTCTCTGTGCTGTGTGTGTGTCTCCGTTTATCGGAGCCGTAATCGCTATAATAACGATAATCCGAACGATCGAAGATCGATGATAACCGATGGGGCCGGCAGTCCCTAAACTCAACTCATGTCCATGCAACACTGCTGCCGGCCCACCAGCATTCGTTCGTGTCTGTGTTCCGTTGCATTCTGTTCTGTTTCGTTATGTGCGCCGACCTACTATCCTAACCCAGCTATATTCAATATATATACATATTACTTGTATACACACCATATACTATATATATGAAGCGTTAAGCATAATAACTTCTAACCTATGCTTCGTTTATTGCATCCGATTTTCGTTTTTATTTTTTGCCTGACGATAACGATTGCGATTGCGCGATGATGATGATGCCCGTGCCCCATGCCCCATGATGATAACCAAAACCCATTCCCCTTTAATCCCATTCCGTTGTACTTGATGTTCGTTCGATCGTTATTGTTTGTAGTTCGTTCGCCCCTCCTTTCCTCGACCCTACTTATATACACATAAATTGTTTTGTACAAAAATCGACCGATTGCCGATAACTAAAACCGATAACACGTTTGTGTGTGTGCGTGTGTGTGTGTGTGTGTGTGCAGCCATATTCGATTCATATTCCGTCGTTAAGTTTAATCTCTGTGTCTGCATGCAAAGCAATAAGCAAAAACTCTAGCAGGGTCCCCTTTTCCCAGTCCCCAGACCCCCCGAAATCCATGTTCCATGCATGAACAAGTGCATTGAAAATTAGAAGATGAAGTAAGCGAAAGTAAGGCAGTGTGAGATATGAGAACGGTGGCACTCCTATACCTTTAGGATTTCTCAAAGTTAAAGTTCCAAGAAAATATTTAGGAAATCTTAGAAAATCGGTCTTGAAACATTGTATGATATTCCAAAATTCACTTAAACCTTGAGAGGATATATCCAAGGTATGGGGGTGCCCCTGGATAAACCCCAATCAAGGTGCATATAAGTCCTATATATATTTAAGGCCTACACATACACATGTCTAGTTCGTAAGTCGAGGAGTCCTCCTAAGTATCCCGACTATTTATAATATCCCGTTTATAACTGATAACCAACCAATTTTAATTTCTTCCGCGCCAACCTGCTGCTGCCTCTGCCTGCATATCTGCCTTTGCCTCTGCCGCTCCTCCGACCCCGAACCCGACTCCCTCTCGTTACTCTTATTCAATCGCGAACGCCAGGTGCTAATGGGTGATCGCCGGCATCCGCATTTGTATCCGGCGCCGCCAGTTGTCTCTGCCGGCCACTCGAGTCGCTTCTCCCTGGCTGGCTCCTCATCAATGGCCCTGAACAGCGGTTACCTGTACTGTGCGCCGCAGAGCTCCTATTCCTCAAACCGGATGCGGGACGGGCCACTGGACGATGCCTGCCATGCCGCCTCGATGGCCACCTCCTGTGCCTCAGCATCCAACATCTCTCCGGCCTCTGCCAGCACATCTGGAAACGCCTCCACATCCGCCTCATACAAAACGCTTACGGCTACGGTCTACTATCAGCAGCAGCCCCAGCAACAGCAGCAACAGCAGCAGTTCCTCCAGTCGCAGCAACACGCTCAGGCACAGGCTCATGCACTGGCACAGGCGCAGCAGCAGCAGCAGCAACCCCACCACCAGCAGACACCACAACTGCATCCACATCCCCATCCGCAAAAGTCGCTGGCCCAGGTGCAGCCAGGTGGCGATGTCAATGCAGATACCAATGGCAATGGCTACGAAAGTGCAGCCGCCGTTGGCAAGCACTTGGTCCATGCACCAATCCCAGTGCAGGCAGGTTTTCCTTTGATTTTCTTTGCTTTTCTTTTCCATTACAATTGGCCCCCAGGGCAGTGGCCGGGAAATGCCAGGGAAACGAACTCAAAAGTCCAAGAACTTGATTGTAACGTAAGGGAGATATTCATTAAACATTTTGGAATATTTTAAAAATATAGACCATTATTATTGAAAGGTTCTTAAGTTTACATTTCTTAAAGAAAGATAAATAATATTTTTTTACATCAACAAAGACTACTTTAATGTGTTTTGCCTTATTTTCTAGTTTGTTTTAAATTCATTTGTTAAATTTCCTTGTTTCTTGTGTTTTTTTGATCGTTTCTTTGGCTTTTCTTGACAGCCGCCTTGCGGGGCTCTATATAGTTTTATTTAGATGCCACACGTATGATTAATGATCACTGATTACCGTTTAATTTCTAGTGCTTTTAGTTGATTCGATTATAGCATACAAAAGAAGTCACCACATTCATTTATTCAACTTTAGAGTCAAGCTGCACTCGACATCTCACCCTTTCTCTATCCCTCTCTTTCTGTCACTGCCCTCTCGCTCATATTGGGCGAGTGTCGAAGACCTTGGGATATGAATCCGTGTCCGGTTCGTGGTCGTGGATTTCCCCAATGCTTTTCCCTTATCCAACCATCCATTCATTCCATTCATCTATCCATCCGCCTCCAATTAGACTTAAGACCAAAATTATTCAAACGCACTACAACACGTATTACTTTATTATTACTTTACTATTATTGTATCTCCTTATAGCTGACACTTAGTCATGTCATAGCGAGTAAACACAATGTTTGTATTATATGCACCTTTCTCTAGTACATATCTCTCGGGTGAACTGGATGATATTTACAAGAACTGTATGTAGTAGACTTGCTTTCGCCGTATAAGCGTACTCTCTGTGTAGTATTATTCGTAGCCTTAGACACCATCTGTGTAGGTCGGTGGCTCATCTCTCACTCTCTCTCTCTTTTCCTCTAATCCCCTCAGTGTGCACTGTCGTTGTCCAGGATCTAACCCTAAAGGCTAACTGCATGCCAGTCCTAGTTAAGACTAACCCCAAACCACATTCCACACTGCGTATATACATAGATAGCACCCAAAGAAAGTCACACAAAAATATGATAAGGTTCAAGGTTAGCCAAATGCCAAGCTGCATTTCTTTGGGTGCATCTGCCATTTGTTATCTGTTATCTCTGTAATCGTATCTACAATATTATGAAAATAACGCCAAAATCGATTCACTGACGGATTATTTTGTTTAATTTCTCCTCTGTTGATGATGTTAAACACGTTTTGTTTGTGTGTCATGTTCTCTATATTGTCAGAGTCTCAACGCCCTTATAAGATGTGTGTCTATAAGTCGGTGTTGTGGAGACTCCCTTGTGAGTAAACCAAGTCAAACTGAGATAGATTTGCATACAGTATTATTACTATTACTATAATTACTATATATCCATCCATCCACCATGCCCACACATATATATCTACTCGTGTCAATGTGATCGAAATACTCCTCGTGTATCCGCATATTTCCATAGTTGGTAATCCGTAAATAGCGTGAATGTTTGTGTCTATCTCACCTGTAATTAACCCCAGCTAACCCCGACTAACCAAAACACACACACCCGATATTTCGTACGCTTGGAAGTTACTACTACTACCAGTTAACCGCCAGTTAACAGTTAACACTCACCCATCGAACCCTAACTATTCGATAGTAAACTAACTCCGACAATCAGACTAACACTCGGGCACTCGAAAAAAACACATCCATTATTGCTGTCCCCGATGCCGATCTATGTTTTCTTGTTGTTCCGGTTGTAGTCCTTGCTCCAAGGAGTAACCATTAACGCCATTAAACGCTAACTGCTAACCGTTAACACAAGATGGACGCTAACCCCCTGTTAACGCTAACCCGTGGCGTGTGCACCTAACCAACACAAAGCCAAACAATATTAAAAAAAAAAAAAGAAAACAAAAACAAAAAATATATCGATGCAAAAAACTACAAGACCCATCTAATCCAGCTGCATCTGCTCTTGCTCCGTTTCCTTTTCTCACGTTTAGCTGCGCAAACAGAGTCGCTTCAACGCGCGCAAAAAGTTCCAATTCGCCATACTCGTGATACGGGCCGTCATCCGGATACGGCGCCTGCGCTATACCGCCGAGCCGCTGCACGTTGAGGAGGCTATCCGGGATCCGTATCGCGTCAAGGTTCTACGCAAGGTGAGTATCAGTCCGGGAACCCGGGATAATTCAGAATTAGAACTTACGTATAAATAATCAATCTGAGCATGGTCCTGCCTAAGCAATATAGAGGAAAATAAATCGATTTTCCAGGCTTCGATAATTTATAAAAGTTTAGGAGAGTAAAATTGATTAAAATCAAATATTAAAAACAGCCTAAAATTGATATTTTAATTTAATTAAATATAAATATTTTATTTATATAAATATTATATAAATATTTTTAAACTGATTTAATTTCCTTAATCGATTTTTAATCGAAAATAGTTCATTCAGAATTGACTCTCTACAATTTTGTGGCACTGATTTTGTAGTCATTGAGGATTAAATAGGAGGATAATTAATCTTCAACGACTACGAAATCAGAGCTACAAAAATGCTTGTTTCGATACAAATCGATTGCCGAATCCAAAAGCATCCACTAACCGATTTTATTTCCACCTCTACTCTGATTCAAAAAAGAAAAATTTTTATAGGGCTACGATTCACAATTATCAAATTTATCGACAACTTATCGATTAAATAAGAGCCCCAAAGGATATGAAAAATCGAAAATATATGATGGCTTTGATTAATTCTAAAAACCATTTTCACCAGGCAATTTTAACTAATTAAACCTTATTCGACTTCCTCCTCATTCCAGGTCATCGATGGCTGTGCCTTCCGTGTCTATGGACACTGGGTTAAGAAGGGCGAGGGACAGAACCGCGCCGCCCTCTTCGAGAATACTCCGCGCACCGAGCTCCACGCGCTCTACATCAACAATCTCAGCCGATAGAAGGCGGGAGCCGGTGTCCTGGTCGCTGATGAGCTGCACAAGCACACGGACACGGACACACAAAATCCAACCGAGAAGGAGGAAACAAAACGAATTAGCAAAAGTTACTAAGAAACACACACACAGGAAATTGCAATTGCTGCTGCGCCCACAAGAGAAAAAGATAAGAAAAAGGAGAGACACCAAAAAGGATTCGGGTTTCCAACTAGGAGGGATTCGCCTCGTTCTGTGTGGTTAGGCCAGGATCAAAACAAAACATATATGGATATGTTTAGAGGTTCTTCCGGCAGATTTGTCCTTGTGATTTCGTTTAGTCCTTTTCCTTTTTTTTAAATAATCGAAATAATCGTTAGTTTTTTTTTGTTTTTTTTTTTTGCCCGATGCCAGCCCATCGTTCATCAGTTATATATACATATATTACATATAGAGAGAGCTATGTATTACCCGAACGAGCCAGAACGAGCCGAATCCGTATCCGAATCCGAATCAGCCAGAGGAGCAGACAGATCCTTGGCCCACTATACAAGCCCAACTACACCCACACGAGCAAGCCTACATGCATATGTATTTTCTGTTAATGATTCTATTAAATTATTTAATTGTATTGCTAAGCGTTTACATTTTAATTGTTATGTTGTAGTATACACAATAAATAAAAACAAAAACAAAAAAATACAAAAAAAAAAGAGGGAGAACACACTCAAGGACTCAATCCCGTCTAGATGTGCTTGTTGCAGTCGTAGGCCCGCTCACAGCACTCGGGGAAGCTGCGATTGGTGTTGACAAAGTCGCGCTGCTTGCATCCCTTGGGCGGGGCAACCGCCGGGCAGGTCTTGATGATCACAAGGCTATCGGAATGGCAGGTGGCGCCGGCGCAGGGATGGTCCGGTAGCTTGCCGCTCTGACCAGGCGACAGAACGGTGTTGGTGTCCAATACGCACTTGCCAGGATGATCTGCAAGAGTCATAAGGTTAATAATCATAAATCTTTCCTAAAAATAATTTAGATCTTTGGCTCTCACTCACCGGCATTGGCCAGCTTAACCCGAGACGTGGCAGCCTGGGCGGTGTTGCTTCCGCCCAGGATAAGGATCAGGCTGGCGACGAGAAGGGCAGCGGCAACGGTGAAACGAGACATCCTGGTGATGGTGCTGGGTGGAGGATTAGGAAGACTGAAAAAACTGGGATGTGCTCGATGTGATCGATAAGGCTGCAGGTCCGCAAGTGCTGTCGTTGTGGCTCCAGCGACAATGTTTTATACGCAGCCGGGGGCGAGACGCTTATCAGAGAAGCCAAAGCCCCAGGGGCAGCGGCTTATCCGCGACAGCAAAGCTTGACGGCTTGACCTTGTTTGAGCGATCCTCCGGCTCCTCCGGGGCTCTCCGGTTCCCCAGCCTGTTTTGCCGCTTTTGTTGCTATTTCTTGTTTTATTGTTGGTATTTTTTTTTACTTCCCAGCGGCTCTCGGTTCATTGAGTACTTAATTACAAGTTCGCACACACACAGCCACAGGCGTGCGCCCGTCTCGATTAGCTTTTAATTTATTTATGCACAAACACACACGCGTGCGCCCCTTGATTTGTATGCCCTGGCGGGGTGTTATAATTTTAGCCCGAAGTTTACAACAAAAATCTTGAAAAGCATCAACAGCCGAATCAATCTGGCAGATAAAAAATACATTTTTAATTTAAGACTAATGTGGTTGTAATTATACTGTTGTCGAAAATATATTGTTGTTGTCCCAATTATGCCTTACCTTGCAGCAAACCATTATTTTTACACAATTTTAATGCAGAAACGGACAATTTATTGACGTCTTCTCGGAGGCCACCTGGCGGTCATGTTGTCTCCAAGAGACTTTAAAAGTACCACTTAATTGTTGTCGGTTTCTCAGGAGAGCAAAGATGAGCTAATCTGAGTAAAACTGAAATAATTGTTTAATTTTTAATTCCCAGAAAATTTGTAAAATTAAAATAATTAAAAAATTAAATATTTAAAATTCAAAATGCTGATTTTTAAGCTAATAAAAACCAAAACCGAATTGAAATGAAACGTATTTTGTTAAAACTGCAAGGGTATAACCACCATCGGTTTACGAAAGCTAGCTTCCTTTCTTGTTATTATTATTCTCGGTTTATTTTGCTTCGACGAGGGGAAGCTTATCACGTTTTCTGTTTACTGGCGCCCCTTTCGGTTTGTTTTTTTGGGAATTTTCTTGTTTTCGGCGTGGAATTCCTGCTGGCGCTGGGACTTGGTCTTGACTCATCAACACGAGGGCACGCAGTACCAATTTGCACTTTCACCGGCGCCGGACAACGACGGTTCTTAACCCCGCAGGTAACGAAATGCCCCGTCGTAAAAATCACGCATTAAAAATCAGTGAACAATTTATAAATAATATTATATTATTGATAAATATCCGTGTTTATTAAACGTGACACTTTAGAGGTCAGCCACCTGAAGTCACTTCTTTACTAAATGCTGAAAATGTAGAGAGCCTTATAGTTGCAAAGTGAAGGAAAAATCAGGTATGTAGATATTGGATAAGGATTTTCAGAGTTGTTTTTAAACTTGTAATATTTTAACTGTTAATTATTTTAGCCGTATAAAAACTAATTCAGAACAGCTTTCCGAATTGAATTCAATGCCTTTTTTGGCTGAGCAATAGATTTTTTTAAATTTATATTTTTTCTCAAAAATTAGGTCGCCAAAAATTAGCTAAGCAATTTTATTTTTATATATATAAAAATTTATATATAATGCAAATGGAAATCTCAGCCAATATTTGATATTCTTTCAGGTCACCTAAAAGACATAAATATACAATTAAAAAAATTGAAAATGTTTAAAATCTACAAAGAATTCTTTTAAAATGTTTAAAATTCACAAAAAAAAGTAATATCTTTGTGAATTTTAAACATTTGTAAGGCAATTTTTTTGACCCGTAAAAAAGAAAACAACAAAAGACACATTTTCCTTTTAAAACATTACTATTTTTATTTTTTAATCATTTTTGCTATTGACGCTTGAGTTAAATCGGATTTGGGTTTTCCAATCCTTTTATTTTTTGCGTTCATCGTTTCCTTTTCAACTATTTTACAGGTGATGATAGACTATATTGCGCTTAGTGAACCTACATGCACTCCTATATATAATTTATTTATATATATATATATATATATATATATATATTTATGTATATTCTTGTCAACATAATTTCTTCGGCTTTCAACTTACTAATTAATAAAAAGACTTGTACAAAAACGGCCAGATCAGAGGCCAGACAGTAAAATACACAGAAAAATACGAAATATGATATACGAAATACAAAATACAAAATACAAAGAAGTGACACTCACAAAAAGTCGAAAATTTGTGGACAACACAAAGAGAGCGAGCTGAAGAGAGAGCGAGATATCTAGTTGAGATTCTGGAGACGGCGTCTCCGAATTCGAGTCCAACCGAAGGGCACCAGGTATGACTCCGGGTGGAATGCGGCAGAAGAGATTCACAGATTTGATCAACCAACAAGATGGCGGTCTGGCAACGACTAAACGCCCGGATAGAGCGGCAGCTTGGCGGTGTCCACCTTCTCCTCCACCTTGAACGAGGGGAACAGGCCACCCTGATTGGTGCGGGTGTTCTTGCCCTTGGAATTGCCATCCCAATGGTTTCCCGCCACCGAGACGAGGTCGCCGACCCGCAGCTGCAGGTCCTCGTGCGTGCGCGGTTTGTGCGCAATAACGACGCGGCGATTGTGCGCATTCTGGCCGCCATAATAGTAGATGTCGTCCAGCGACTTAAAGCGGTACGCCGCATCCGGGTACAGCGTCTGCATAATCTCGTAGGCGACACGGCAGACCTGCGAGGAGAACGTGCACACGAGATGGTCGGACATCGAGAGCATATGGATGTCCAGAATGATGCCATTCAGGGCCGTGTCCGTGTACCGCGTAGACACGGACGCCATGCGCGCCACCTCCGGATCACCGATGATATGATATTGCGGATACTTTCGGCGCGCCTCTTCAATAACCTGCGCGTCGTCCGAGGCGAGGAAGATGCGCCGCACCACGCTGCTGCCGTTTACTTCCAGCGTGCGATAGTAGTCCTCCACGTGGGTCATATACTCCTCCACGCTGTGGCAGGCCGCCTCCGTGCCCACTTTGTCCGTGCGACGCACATGGACCCTGCAAGGCAAATGATAACACAAGTGTTCTAAGTATCCCAAAGGCAACTACTAACCCCACAATGGGACGCTCCCAGCCCAGGTTGCGCATTCCCGCGACGAGAAAATCCCGCGTCGGGGCCTGTGGCCGCAGCAAATACTTAAGAAACTGGCCCACCCACCAGACGATAGGATCACCATGGAGACGCTTGAGGCGCGGCGCCAGATCCTCGGGAACGGCGAGCGGCAGGTACGGAGGTCTCGGCATCAACGAGTCAATAATGGGCAGCACCAGCACCTGGGTATTGGGCTTACCAGGCCAATTGTATGTGTTGGCAGTGCCGGCGTCGTGGCAACTGTTGGACACCGGCTGGAAAACCTCCTCCCAGCCGCCCTTGTGGTACCGCCAGCCGCGCGACTTCAGGATAAGCGTGCGCTCGGTGGCATAGGCCACAATGAAGCAGTAGACCACATGGTGCAGCTGACAGCCGTAGCCACAGCCCTGTATATAATTGGAAATGAATAATTAATCAGTAATTAGTTTCAATTAATTAAATAAATTATTAATGCGGGGCCTTAAGCGGACAACTTTCTGGCTAATCTCAGCGGCAAACACGACTCGTCGTCACTTCCCAGGAACTCTACATAGTATAATCCACTCCACATAAGACTCTCCTCATCATACTTGATCTAATCCGACACTTCCTGAATTGAAAAACCCACCTTGTTCAGCTTGCAGACCAGCTTCCGGGCATTCTGGCAGTCACTGGGATTTTGGAGATGATGCAAGCGTCGCTGCACCAGATCACTCAGGTCGCGCGCCTCCTTGTGGCGCCAGGCCTCGTAGCCATCGGACTGACGCAGCCGCTCCATATCGCTCAGCAGCGAGCGCTTGTGCTCGGCTCCCTGCAGCAGCACCTGATTGATGGACTCCTCCAGATCGGCGGAGTTGGCATGACCGCCGGCTACCGCCTTGCGCACCTTGCCCAGCTCGCTGCTAAAGAAGTTCCAGATCTCGCCAATGTTTGTCTGGATGCGCCGGCGCGTGAACTCATACTCCAGGCTGGGCTCACCGCCGCCGCCGCCAAACTCGCCGTGATCAGCCTCCATTAGATCGTTGCCAGCTGCCACAGCCTCGGCCACATTATTCCAACCGCGAAGATCGGCGGGCGCCGATTCGAACATTGCCTCTGGCTCCGGACCAACAACATCCGCCGCCATCTTCGGGTTGAGGGCATCGTTTTCCAGCCTCTGCACCAGTTTCAAAGCGCTCTGCTTGTCCAGTTGGTCACTGAAATATAAAACAAAAAGAGCGAGGGGAGAGTGCCATCAATGGGGAGCATGCTGTGTGGCGTGTAGTGAGCTCGGGCAAAGCTCTTTATGGCGTGTAATCTCTGGTCAATGGGCATGCATAATTAGCCAGGCCAATGCCGATGACAGATCGTCACAGATCGCAGGCAATCAGAATAATAGCACTGCTAGTAGGCTAGCCTGGCAACATATGGGTATTTCTATAATGTCTGCTTCGCTTTCTTATTGACTCTCCATTCAGAGAATCAAGTAGTTTATTAATTGTGACTTTTCCCCTTGGAAAAAACACTTGGAATACATTAAACGAGTGGATTTTAACCCATTACACATTCGCACATAGCAAAGACTGCCGCTGGAGACTCCTAATTAATGCTAATTTCGTTCGAATACTATGCATTAGTGGGCGAAACCAAGCGCAAAACTTGATTGTTGAGTATATTATCAACAAAATATGTATTAATACAGTCCTAAATTCCGTACAAAAATAAAAAAAAATATATGTATAAAAACTTAAATGTGGCAGAACTCTCTCTTTTTAGAAGCCAACTCGGCTTCTGTGGACACAACTGTAAGTAATTGTGCTTGGCATGGGTATTGCTTGGCCCTCCTCCATACATACCTCATCAGCTCGTCGATTAGCTGCTTGAGCTCCTCGTTGCGTTGACGCGTATGCTCCAGCAGCTGTAGCGCCTGTGAGATGCGCCGGGCATTCAGCTCACTCTCGCCGGCCGCCTGCTGACCCTGGGTGCTGGTCAGCTTCACCACAAACACATAGACCAGCGCCACCCAGGCCAGAACGAAGATGATGAGGGCTCGGGCCCACGAATTGGCCGAGGCCCCAAACAGCTGCCGCACCAGCAGCATGGCGGCGGTGGTGTCACGCGGTGAGCGCCGCAGGACTCTGGAATCGGAAGCCTGAGAGCCGATAGGAACAACTGTAGGACAGCTGCAGCAGCTGTGTTAGATGCTGGGCTCTGGACGGAAGGAGGGAGGCTGGAATGCAAGGCGACCGACAAGTCAAGCTTAACTCCGATCTGGCCTGCGACAACTGAGGCGATCCACTGACATGGTCGTGGCCGGGGTCGGGGGCACTCCACTCCTCTCCACTCCAGCGGGGCGGAGGAACGCACTCAAATTATTTAGGGAGGGGGGGCGGTTGCTGCTTCGCTAATTTCAAGCTGCTGGCCGCTCGTTCGGCTGACTCCAATTAAGAACTCGGGCGCGGACGTGGACGCGTCAGCGGCGGCGAAGGAGGAGGAGGAGAAGGGACTAGCGCGGCGCCCGATGGATTAGCCTAATCGGATCGTCGTGGCACTGAGTAGCTGCAAAATTGCTCGCAATTGTGTACGTTCTGTGTTTTCTTTTGATATTAGTGCTGGCCGACACACTCGATAGTATCGATTGGCCGGGTTCTAGCTGCATATCTAGCTATCGATGGGCAATCAAAACGAGTAGATACAAATAATTATAAAAAGAATGCAAAAATGAATCAAATTTACTTTAACTATTTTAGGCTTCATTTTAATTAAAATACCTGGCTACAAATTGCATTTCCAAAAAATATATTGCTTGGGAAACTAATTCAAACCGTTTTTACCTTTGCTATTCGATATATCGCTCATTGAAAGGACAGCGTTGCCAGACGCCACCAACATCCTTACCTGACAGGACGGCACCAGTACGTAAAAGTAACGGCTTTCCAAATGCAAAGAGATAAACTCGCTCAAGTCTTTGCTCTATTTGTGATCCCGCAAACCTAGAATTCAACATGTTCTCGGTGATGATTTCACATTTCAGTTTGATGTCGTGTTCTCTTAATATTTCACATTTTATTTGGACTTATGCTACACACAATAAAAATGATTATAATTTTGAGATGGTTTTTTTTTTTCTTTTTTTTTTTTGTTCGGAACCCGACCGATCTGCGGGTTATACGGACACATACGTGAAAAGCACTCCTGTTTGGTGTCCAAAAAACCCGGAGATCGGTCGGTCCGGACCAGCGCGCGCCGAGGTGCAGCTAAGATGCAGTGTTCTTATGTCTGCACTTCGGCCTTTTCGTGGGAATAAAATGAAAAGTGATTATCGTATAAATTATAAAAAATTCAGTATATGTATAGTTAAAAAAAAAGGTTGTACACATAAAATATAAATTATATTATTACAATTACGACCACAAAAATTTCTTAGTGTTGAAATGAGTTGTTGTTTTGCTTTTGTTTTGTTTCTTCCGATTGTTGTATGTGCGGTGTGTTTGTGTTGTTTTTGTTGTGAGTTGTGAGTGTCTGTCCGAGAGAGAGAGAGAGAGAGGGGGAGAGAGCGCGGGGCGGAGGGGAGGTTGTTGTATATGCGACAAGTTTTGATTTATTGTTGAATTTAAATACTTAGGTATATAAATTAATGTTCGGCTTTTATTATAATTATTGTTTTCTTTTTTCATCAGTTTAAGATTTTTTTTGTCGTTTTTGTTTTTGTTTTTATTTTGTTTTTTTTTATTTGTATGTAGTGGGCAACTGCGGCATTTGTAAATTTTTTTATATTTAAATGTTCATTTTGACTGTGTAAAAATATCGATTTGCATCTGATTTTGTCTTTATAGTTATTTGCTTTTCGTTTCAATTATAATATTACGTTACGTTAACGCTGCATTCTGAACTCTCTGCTTGGTTTCGTGATCGGATTCTTCTGTTTCTTATGACTCTGATTCGGATTCAGATTCAAATTCTTTATCTTGGCGCGCTTCCTTCCTTCCTTCCTATGCTATTAAAATGTCTCTGTGGTTTTGCCTGCTGGATCGGGATCTCCTATTCTCATTTGCTTTGATCTGTCTGTTCTGTTCTCTATGTGGCGTTGTGTGGCGTGTATGAGGGTGTTGTGTTGTGTGTGGGGGTGTGTTTGCGTCTCGTTATATGTTGTATATATATATATAATATATTATATGTATGTATAATTAGTTGCTTAATAGTACAATTTCTTGAATGTTGTTGTGGTAAAGTGTAGGTAATGTTGCTCTATGTCTCTATGTCGACTCAACTGCACTACATACATATGTCTTTCCACCGGATACGCGGCGAGCCGAACCAAAGCGAACCGATCCCCGTTTCAGTTTCCGTTTCCGTTTTGGCTACCGTATTCGTATCCGTTTTCGTATCCTCGCCTCCGCCTCATTCGCTGCGCAGTTTCTTTAACTCCGGCGACTTCTCACCAACTCCAACGCCGACACCTACATTAACTCCTCCACCGGCATTATTCAGCTCCATCTCACAGTGCAGGGCTGTGCGCTTCTGGCCGATGGCTGGCGCCGGATCGGTGGCTCCCGCTGACGCCACCGTCTCTGCCGCTTTGTTCGTCGCCAGCTGTTGCAGTTTGCTATCCCTCGCGATGCTGTTGCTGCTGTTGCTCTCGTCTGCCTCGAGCTCCGCCTCATTCTCTTCATCCTCGTCCAGTTCTTCCTCCTCTTCGTCCTCCGCCTCTCCCTCCTCATCGTCGGCCAGGACGCCGTTGCCATTGCCATTACCATTGGCTGCGGCAGTCTGTCCCGTTTTGTTTGCGGGCTGTGGTGATGTGGCTGCTGCAGCTGTTCCCGCTGCTGATGCTGGTGCTGATGCTTCTACTGCTACTGGTGCTGGAGGAACGGCCTGTCCATTGTTGGTTATCTGCTTGTTATTATTGTGGGACTGGCTCGGCGTCTGTGTCTGTGTCGGAATCGGATTCTGGGTCGTGGGCTGTGCAGGAGTCAAGTCGGTCAGACTGTTGCTCTTCGGCGGCGCCTCAAGGTTGCTCTCTGAATCGGAGGCAAGGGGTGTGCCGCCCAGGCCGATTCCAATGCCGATGCCAATGCTCATGGCTATCGGTTCACCATCCTCTGTGGACGTAGTAGCCGTTGTCTGTGTGGTGCCATCGTTGTCGTCAATAATTGGCTCCTGGGAGGTGGAATCATTCGACACGAAGTTAGAGTCGCCATCCTGCAGAGCGGCGCCCACACCAACGGCATTGCTGTGGCTCTTGCCCTCACCGACCTGCAGCGGCGTCAGTGCAGCCGGATTGGTGTTTTCGTTCTCCGTCTCCGATTCTGTAGCAGTGTTGCGGCCGCCTGGGGATAGGTATCGAGTTAAGCAGCTTTAGTACTTTATTATTACAGCTAGACAGCAGTAACGGTTAGAATGGCAGCACTGCGAGTCCCTGGACTTTAGGGAGTATCTTCACCTAAAAGATACCATCTAGATTCCTAAGAACTATGTCTTTATATACTAACAGTATCGTTTTTTATGGACTTTACAGAACTATTTAAATATTGCTTTCTGCAATTTATTTATGATATAAAAAATACTTGACATTTAAAGTAATAAACAAACTTCGATAAAGTAACTTAAGAGGCTTTCCAGGATATAGGGGACTCGGATATCAATTTATTGAAACTGGAGGAGTTATAGACAGAAGCTTATCACAAACGATATATGTATACAGAAATAAAACACTTCGAAACTCAGTTGCTACGATATCTGGACCTGTTCCCACCACCTCAATTTCCTACAAATTGCCTAGAATGGGAGTACAAAAGCTCGTTTCTAACATACTTTTCATTAGAAAAACTACTAAACATATGGATTTCTAGAAAGCGATTCGATACTTTTAGACTCTGCGTGCATTCTGAAACCTACTTCTGCTACTGAAATGGACTCGGGATATGAACTCACCTGCCCCCAGGCTCTCGTCGTCCAAATCGACGGCCACGCCGTCGTTGGTGTCATCACCGTCGAGCACCTTGCTGCTGCCGTTTGTGCTGAGTGTTGCGGTCCCGGTGGCGTTGCCAGCCGCTGCACCGGCTCCCGGCGGCGGCATATCGTCGAGCATCTCGGGACTGAGGTCATTGGCCACGTAGTGCGACCAGAGAGCCAGCTCTACGCGATGCGGCGACCAGTGCGGCGTCTCACCGCCCACCTCCGCATTGAGGCGCTCCACTGTGGCCTGGATGTGGTTGACGAAGTTGAGGTACTCCTTGGTGGTATAGTCAATGCCCTCGATTCCCGGTATGGCCATTAGGCACTCGTCTGCCATAAAGGGGGCTGAGTCGGGTGCAGCGGCCGCAAGCAGGGCGGAGGCCATGGTAGTGCCGACGCCCTTGAGGTTCGATAAAGCTGTGATCGCCTGCTCCAGATTGGGCAGCTTGCGGAAGGCCTTTTTCGTCTCCGCGATGACGGCACGCGGTGTGTTGACCTTGACGAGATAGGAGAGCTGCGGATAGAACTTGCCGCGCGTCTGCTTCCACTTCATGGTCTGCACCAGCTCGTCATACACCATGTGCGCGTCCTTGCCGCGCGCCTTGATGAGCTTGGGCAGTTCATTCTGATACCACTGGTCCAGCCGGATCAGCTCCTGTGGCTTCTTGGAACGCTTCTCCGCCTTCAGCTTGAGCACCTGCGGGTACATTTGGTAGCAGTACTCGAACTGTGTGGTGCTACCGTTCTCGAAGAACGACACTGTCGCCTTGCCGTTGGACATCTTGATGTGCGTGTTCGTGTGCGGATCCTGCCTGGATCTGCCTGGCTGCTAATGATGCTCGCTGGTTGTATCGTTGCGCCCAGGACGTTGGCTGCTGCTTCTGCTCCGCGCCCGGCTTTCTAGGTTTGCTGGCTGGCTATCGCTCCCGCTTATCGGTCGCTTGCTATCCTCTCCACTCCAAGGTGCTCCTGTCAATGTACTGCTGTGGATTTCGGTTCGCATCCAAGAGTCGCCGGCGAAAACGAAGAGGAAGAGGCGCAGAGACGGAGAAGCGGAGAGAAGGTGAGCAGGAGAGCGAAAAGAGGGAGCAGCAAAGCAAGCAAGAGAGAGAGGAAGAAGAGAAGACACACAATTAGGTTTACAGTTACAAATGCAAGGGGGAGGCAGCAGCTGTATATATGTAGGCTTTGATTTGGCTTCGATTGATTACTGTTAATGCTGCTGCTGCTGTGCTGCGTCTGTTATTTGTTGTATTTACTCAGCCTGATAATCGCACTCTATTCGCCAAAAATATTCTTCTCGCTTCCACCGCCGTGCACAACACACAAATCGAATTTTTACAGTGTCGTCTCGTCGTCGTCGGTTCTTTTTGGTCCGTCACACACACACATTCGCACCTATACACTCGCACGCAAACACACACTCGCACACACCGCACTCTCGCACACCCAGAGAGAGCACACAACAGCAGCACACATACACCAGCACTCGCACACTTATGCAGAGCAGCAGGCAGCAGCAGAAAATTTCTTTTTCATATAAGTTTCGAAAAAATACGAACGCGAGCAATAATAAACGAATGCTTTTTCGTACTTCTTGCCTTTTGGCACCGCAGAAGAGCAGGAAAATAGACACACACACTCGCGCACAGCTAGCTGAAACACATCATTCAGTTCAGTTCAGATGGCGATTGAACAGAACAGAAGAGAAGAGAGGAGGCGACAGAGAATGTGTAACAACTTGCCGTGGCCGTCGGGACGTTTTGCGTTAACGTCCGCCGACTTACCTTTTGATGCCACAGCCAGCATGTATTTGGTTAGTTGCCGCCAGTCTTCCGTTCCGTCCACATCCAAACAACTACTCCACAACTTTGCCTTTGCCTCTGCCTTCGCTCTGCTTCTTCTTTCTGCCTGTGCTGTGTCGCTCAGTACAGTGGCGGCGCTGCCAACACTTAGGGGGTTGTTTCCACGTTCACGTTGCACGAGCACGTTGTGAAGTGGGTGCGGGCTACTGTGATCCTACACAACTATCAGTAGATGTCCTAACATGCTTTAACAACATATCAAGGGCTTAATACAATTTGAGCAATACTAATTAATTGATATTCAATAGTACACACACACGGATTGCGAGTCGAAAAGACTGCTCGGTATTTAGAGGCCCACTTGACAGTCAAGTCATGCTCGATCCCCCGAAGCTACGCCCCTGAAGCCACTCAGTTCGCCTATCGTTCGTTTGCTTTCGGGTCTGTTCGCTTTACCGCCATCATTCACTGTGGCCTTTTTTACCCTATTCGTCGTCGCTTGCTCGCAACATAGCAGCTGCAATTTAGCTGTTTTCTTTTCTGCCTTTGCCTGCGATTCGCTCATTATACCCTTGCAGAGCGTATTACAGTTTCATTCAGATGTTTGTAACGCAGTAAAAGGTATTAGCAACCCTATAACTATGTGTATATATTCTTGATCACCTTCACCTGGTCCGTTTAGGAAAACCGGTCTTTTCCCAACCGTTCACTCGCTATAGACTTTCACAAGTTTATTTTGTAGTTATCGGATGCGAATCCCATAACCTAGAGCTCCCCGCAGGAAGGATCTTAAACTTGGATAAGTTTTTGAGCCTTGTGAAAATTATATTATTTGTAAGGACCTGTTGAGCTCAACCCAGTTGATGACAAAATTACGCAGCCAAACATTAAATCTTTTATTTTAAATGCAAGGGTATTGCACATTCTGCTTGCCAGTGTTGGCTTTCTTTTTCGCTATACCTTGTGCTCGCCTCGCTGCTCACACCAACACACACCAGCCCATTTATTGCACTAAAACGAAAAAGCAGTGTAAGCGGTCCAAATAGCTAGAAGCAGTGTAAGAGGGTCCGAAAATGCAAAAAGCAGTGCATCTGCTTGCTGCGTTTTCCCGCTTTCTTTCGTTGTAAATTCGGCTTTTCGAATTAATTTAAAAATCGAAAATAAGGTTATCTCTCTGGCTGTATGTATTATTCATTCGTTGGCAGGGCATAAATTCACACCCCTGTTCCCAGTCAACTACGTCTCTGTGTGTGATTCGCATGTTTTTGCGTTGTGCCTGTTTCGTCGTTCACGCTCCAATACACGCAAGCGGCGGAGTGTGTGTGTGCGTTCCCCAGAGTTGCCAGATTAATTTCAAAATAAAACAACAAAAAATTGCAAGCTTGGAATGGGATGCCGGCCTGGTGCATTTTGCATTTATATGGAACATTTTTATAAATTTGTTGGTCAAGAATAATGGTTACGAGCCAAAATGGTTACGGGACAAAAGATAAGTACATCTTTAAAATATAAGAGAATTGAAGGATATTGTCTTGCAATATTCCAACATTTCGATACTATCGATAGTGGTAGCACGGCTTAAAAACTAAAATATTTACTAAGCTCATAGCGGAAAATTAAAATTACCTATTTTGATTGTCGATACTCTCGCTGTTATATTTAATTTTATTAGTATGCAGCGTTACTCAGGGAGAAACATTTGTAATATTTAGAAACAAAATCAATCAATTAAGTAAAAATGTCTCTCAAATAGTTACCTGACAATATTTTCTAATTGTGAAGATAGCATTATTTGTGTTTTGCAACCCAAGAGTATTATGGCATGAGGAACAGTCGGTTTAATTACGGCAAAATTTGTTTAAACAAATATATTTAAGACTATTTAGTTTAGTTTTCCTTTTTCCAAACTGTTTTATTATATTATTATCATTTTCAGAAAAAATATCGATATATTGATATTTTGATATACTTACATTTGACGTTCTACATGAGAATTCGACCCCAAGCGTGTAAAACTGTGTTTTGACATCTTACTTTGAAATTCAGAGTGACCAAGGGGAAAATACCAAATATCGCGATTTCGGTATTTTGATATAGTTACATTTTTACTCTCTACATGAGAATTCGACCCCAAAAACGAGAATTCGACCCCAAGCGTGTAAAACTGTGTTTTGACATCTTACATTGAAATTCAGAGTGACCAAGGGGAAAGTACCAAGAAATATCACGATATTGTTAAGGCAACCCTAAAAAATTAAATTAATGCGCTTTCGTACGAAATAGGGTTGTCGAAATTTGGAAAAAATATCGTATCGATGATATTTTTTTTTTTGGGAAGAGATGATAATAATATTTAAAATATCAAAAAAAAATATCGATATATTTGATATTTTTTTGTTAAATAAAAAAACATGGTTTTTCTGCACAATTAGGGGATTCCTTTAACTGTCGACAATTTTTCTTGAATTTTCAAAGATTCTGCGATTCAACAGTTAAGGGAATACTCTAAATGAAAAGACGACTAGTTTCTGCATGTTTATTTCGCAAGTGGGACGACAAGTTTGACGAATTTCCACTCGTCTTAAACACTTTTTCGCACTTTTTCCACCTCGCTGTGCCGTTTGTTATGTTTATGTAATTAGATTTTACATTCATATTCTTTTTTTTAAAGAAGTTTCCTTTTTCCATCGAAAGAAAAAATATCAAAAAATATCATTAAAAAATATCGTGATTTCGATATTTGGGCAAAAAAAAATTACGATATAAATATATCATTTTCAGAAAAAAAATATCGATATATTGATATTTTGATATATTATCAACAACCCTAGTACGAAAGTTTCGCAGTTTTCCATTCGCGAAATAACGTCGTGCCGAGAAGGTCTGTGCTAAATCAAGCTAAATCAACTAGCCACGCGGAAGTCGACCATTACTAAGTTCCGTTGCCAACTACAAAACTACAGTGAGTGCCCCGGGCAATGGGCCCGCTAATGTCGCTGATTCTGGGCAAAGTCAGGGAGAAGTTGCGGGAGAGCGTAAGATGAACTCGGTGTCGTGTGGATGTGCAAGATAGTGATGTTGGATCGGGAGATATTTCACAAGTTATTTCTGCCAATAGCACGAGCATAGTTTTGCTTCTTGCTTCCCCCTTGCTTTATTGGCACGTCCGTCGCACCAACACCAGCACATCTTTCAGACACACGCACACAGATGAAACGTTAGCCGGCAAAAAAAAAGGGAAAATAAAGAGAAAAGCAAAAAGGGAACCAAAATGAGACGAAAGTATTTGGCGATTCGGAAACATTTTTGATTTGTAATTAATTCGGCATCCATTACACCGCGAATTGGATGAACGTGCCGAAAAGTTCAATCGACAAAACACGGGCCCGCGATTTTTTCGGTTGATTTACAATTCTTCGTTTCTTCCAGTTCTTTCGTTGTTCCCCCTTCCCCTCCATCATGCCCTCAATTTGGCGGCCATTTTGTAGAGTTCAGCTTTCCACGAGTCGCCTATTTCTAGGGGAACTCTTATAATTTATTTAAATTATTGTAATCTTAGATCCGGAAATTGCCATTACCACTGAACTTTTGCAATTGCAACAGCCTTGAGTTACTTTCAATATAAACTTTATTCTTCAAATTTAACAGAAATGCACAAGTTTTCTATGTAATTATGATCCCAGTGGTGAAATTGTGACTAATTAGTTATCCATCGTCTCTTTAGTTAGAAAAAATATTTGAGCCACAACTGAATTTTTTTAATAAATGTATTATTTATTTATTTGTATTTTGTATTTGTATATTTGTACCCGTAAAATCCATATTAAAATTCATTCGACTTCCTCCCCTTTACCTTGCAGATGCCCCAGCTGCAGAAACAAGCTCCCGAATTCTCCGGCACCGCCGTCGTCAACGGCGTGTTCAAGGACATCAAGCTGAGCGACTACAAGGGCAAGTACCTGGTGCTGTTCTTCTACCCGCTGGACTTCACCTTCGTGTGCCCCACGGAGATCATTGCGTTCTCGGAGAATGCCGCCGAGTTCCGCAAGATCAACTGCGAGGTGATCGGCTGCTCCACCGACAGCCAGTTCACCCATCTGGCCTGGATCAACACGCCGCGCAAGCAGGGCGGCCTGGGCAGCATGGACATTCCCCTGCTGGCCGACAAGTCGATGAAGGTGGCCCGCGACTATGGTGTGCTGGACGAGGAGACTGGCATTCCCTTCCGCGGCCTCTTCATCATCGATGACAAGCAGAATTTGCGCCAGATCACCATTAACGATCTGCCGGTGGGCCGCAGCGTTGAGGAAACCCTGCGCCTGGTGCAGGCCTTCCAGTACACGGACAAGTACGGCGAGGTGTGCCCGGCCAACTGGAAGCCCGGCCAGAAGACCATGGTGGCCGATCCCACCAAGTCCAAGGCATACTTTGAGTCTACCTCCTAAGAGGCTACAAACCCATTGTCGGGACGGGGGCTGCTCCTGGCGAGCGGGAGCGGATTCGAATCGCAACACCCCCCGTGCCCCAGCTATATTACATATATTCACGCCACTAAATATTAATCCTAGAGCGTAGAAGAAACACCTGTGAAGCATACCTTTAGCAGAAAGCTGAAAGTGATTTTTTGTGTTAATTTAATATATATATTTTTTTTTAATTTTCCTTTTTGTAATTCACTACAATAAACGATTTTACGGAAGCGAATACGAGAGCTAAGCACGTGGGTCTTTATCAGGGGAAATCGGTCGGCGGACGGACTTTCGCCTCAAACCTCTGGGCTTATCTGCCCGTGAAACATTTCCACAAAAAAGAAGAAATGAAAAAAAAAAAACGAAGTAGGAACTGCAAACTTATCGCCGTCTGGGGCTGGCTGTGGCGAAATAGGTTTATAAACTGAATCAGAATGCTGAGAATGCCCCGGCGGCGACACCGGCGACGTCACAGCCACAGAGACACTGTGAGAAAAAGTGATATAGTTTAACATAGTTTGTGGTAGATTTTGTTAAAGTAAACTAGCTAGATCAACTTTGCTGCTGACTATTATCTATAATATTAAATGTTAAATTAAATATTAAAAATATATTGTTTGATTTCGATTAAGATTTTCTATGCTGCTGAGGCTAGGTTATGTATCATGAGTCGGTCTTTTTTGCTACAAATTTAATCATCTTTTATGGCTTTACCTTATCCTAATCTGTTTGCGAGGAAGTTTGGAATCTAACTTCTATGATTCATAAGTTTATGGCGAAAAAGTTTAATTGGAAAATGAAATTAATAGTTTACTTTAAGAGAGGTAACCAAGTTAGATATGGGATAATATTAATTTGCTATGCATTCAAATTTTGCACCATTTCTTAGGAGACATTTTCTCCCAGTGCATCGGATCCAGCTGACATAACGGCGGTGACACAGTAACCGAGTGCACATATTCCCGTTTTGATCCAGCCTTTTTCAATGTTAAGTGCAAGCGAGAGTCGTGTCTGGTCGACGTCGACGTGGATGGCTTGCATATTAAGCGGGTCTTGACTCTTTATATACATATATCCATATATGTATGTATGTATATATATGTAGCATGTAATAGGTGCGAGCTTTCGCGAGCCCGGACCCGGTTTTGAACCCCTCACCTTAGCCGAGGTTCAACTATTACGTGTGTTGTGGTGGCTGGCGGCGCATCGCACGACGATGTGTCTTCGGTGGATAGATCGGTATCGGATCTCCGAGACGCAGAAACTAGTTTCTCCGGGTATCTCTGGCTGGGTGCCTACATCTGTACATAGCTGCGACCCAGCTGCGAGGCGCTGAAAAGCTTTGGAACGTACGAGAACAAGAAATAGAACCCTTTCCCAGAGATCGCAGTGCTGCGCACGTTACGTCGCTTTTTCTATTAGGGGTTTTTTTTTTTTTTATTTGCCTGACTTCGGGTATAACCGATGGATGGCTCATTCCGGCAGCGTTGTGTCCGCCATTATCAGTCTGCTAATTGTGCTTGTTGCCCACGGATACAGAACCTCACCTCACCGTCAAACGGCGGAGGTCAAGATAATAGCACTTGGGCACGAAGCCCACGATTTCCTGATCATTTCTCTGTGTAATTTGAGAATATAGGAGAATTAAGCACCTAGTAAATCATAATTAAGAAACTAGCTTTAATTTTTTTAAATGCCAACTAAAATGTTAAGCATTTTAATTTGTTTGAAAGGTTTTTTTAAAGCCTTTCCACCTTTAATGTATAACATCTAAAATACCCAGTAGTCTTACGTAAAGCTCTCTATAATATAATAATATATTATATACTATATACTAACACTTTCAGGTATTGTAATCGAATCAAAGCAATATCCCAAGCTTATTATTAACATTTTACATTAGTTATCCCATGATAATTCAAGAGTTTTAAAGATTTAATTAAAAATTAAGAGCAACCAGTTGTCGTTGCTTTGGAACTTTATGGTTCCCTAAACGTTTCTACCTGAGCTTGTTTGCCAACTTGTACAGAAAACGGTCTATTCATATTCATCAGGCCAGAGCCAGAGCCCAAGCCAGCCTCTCGACTCGACAGCTGCAAATAAAAAAAAATAATAATAATAAAATAGAAAGATATTGCCATTCAGCCTCTGCTGAATCATTGCACCGAAAACGCGCGATCTCTCGGGTCTGATGGGACCCCGATTTCTATGCCCCCGCCGCGGCGCCCAATTGAGGGCGTTGCAAATGTCATTATTCGGTGACTTTCATTATATGTGGCTCTGATTCGATCGATAGTGGCTATTGCTATTGGAATTGGGTGGCGAAAAAACGCATTTGCTCTAATTAAATTCCCACCAAATGCTGAACATATTTCCAATCTGCTAATAGTCATAGGAAGTCATCACCCGGGCAATATAATATAAGTTATTTTGCTATTATGACTTTTAACTAATCAGCTGAAACTTTGAACAAATTAAAATTAAAAAAAAAAAAAACGAACATAAAACATTAAAGTGTTAAAAAGAGAAAGTTTTACGGATTTTCTAGGCTCTTAAATATATAAATCGATTGCTTTTGAGACAGCTTTAGGATATAATTCGATTCAATAATGTATATACAATTTGTGTAGTCAGAATAGACTTCTTCCCTCGTTCTAAATCTAGTTAACAAAGCTAAGCAGCCAAAGACAACAACCAGAAGATACATAGATAGATAGTGCATTGTAATATTTCTGATTTCTTATTATTTTCAATATTATTTATAAATTCTTGAAGCTTAATCCAGTTTTGGGCTCATCTTTGATTAGTCTGCATTTGCCCTTGGGCCTGGCTGGAGTATAGATTGGATTTATTGGCGGGGGCTGTTGTCTTCCTTCAGGCGTGGTAGGTGCAGGGCCATCATTGGCCCTTGATGGCGTCTGGGGAAGGGCCTTGCTCTCCATCTTCTTCTTCTTTAGATCCTGCTCGATACCGGTGGGACTGGGCTTGCCGGCACGCTTACCTAATAGCTTTGCAGGTCGCCTCTGCCTTCACCTCGTTGTCGACGTCCAGTTGCTTCTCTTCCTTCTTCTGCAGCTCCTTGGTCATCTTCGAGAATCCGTCCATATCTTAAGTGTGCTAAGAAAAGCGCTTTGCGAAAATGAAGCTGGCAATGAAAAAAGTGCTGACCGAATTTGGTGAAGACTTTGACGTTAGTCAAACTTTTGACGTTAAAGTTTAACAAGTGACAACAGCTTGACATTAATTTCCATGGTACCTTTGATACCACTGAACTTGCCCTTTATTTTAGTTTAGTCTCAAAATATAAGAACTTGTCTACATTTTTAAGGTGAATTAAGACTCAACCCAAGCCTAGCAACTATAGTTACTATTTAAATACTTAACTTATGGCCTATAAGTTTCCTATATTAAAAGAAAATATATATACATATAAGTATTATCAAAGGTAAGTACTATTTTTCTGACAACCATCATTTGGGTGCTTGGATTCCAGCTATGCTGTAGTGCTGTCTGTAGCGTAATTTGATTATTTTATAGACTGATAACGGGGTAATCGGGGGTGCTTTAGTGGTGTTAGTGATATCAGTCGGAGTGGGTCGTGCGGAGTGGCATGCTTGGAATCGGAATCGGGGAATGAATGGCAAAAGCCCGTCATTTGGCCGGATTCCGCCATTTTGGGCCCGCCGCCGCCCGACCCCAATCTATATTGATTAAGGGGCCGTGCACGACCTTTCGATTGTTTTTGCCGATTAGCAAAGGGGTGTGTGATGGTAGGTTGTATTGGCCAAAAAAACAATTATTGGCCCAATACAACATGGCAATTGAAGGATGATAACGCCAGATGGGGACTGAGGACTCATCAATTATCTCTATTATGGGCCACACGCAACGTCGATCGATAGTTGTCATTTATAAATATAAAAAAGTAATTGGCCTGCGGACGGGAATTTAATTTTGGGTCGAATAATAATCTGGTAATTAACCGATTTAAGCTTCCAACAGTTTTGCCTGTTTTTGAGCTGCAAAGTATGCTATGCATTTAGTGTCACTTTATCAAGTTGACAGGCCTTCGCATGAATGAGTGTTGCAAAGTATCCGGAGCATGTTGTTTATCAGCACTCATTGTTGGAGAGTATTTTCAACACTGAAGTCGAACGCTGCCCGCCAGATTTTTGAATTGATAATAATAATGATAAAGTATAAAAGAAAAAAAATATATATACAAAGGGAAAAAAGCCCATCTTGGGTTTCTTCTACCAAATCAGTTCAAACTCAACTTTCATAATGCAAACATTGTTAAACTTACGAAGGTTCTTTTTTAAAAAGCAGTTGTAGTAGATATATCAAAGAGCCCATTGAATTCAATGTCAAGCTGGTATGTCACTGGTAAAACTTTAACGTCAAAAGTTAGACTAACGTCAAAGTCTTCATCAAACTCGGTCAGCACTTTTTTCATTGCCACCATTACACACCTACGACATGGACGGATTCTCGAAGATGACCAAAGAGCTGCAGAAAAAGGAAGAGAAGCAACCGGACGTCGGCATCGAGGTGAAGGCAGAAGCGACCTGCAACACAGAGGGTGTCCAAATGCAGAACACTGAAGAGAAGACTTCAGCGGATGACAAGGTTTCCGGAAAGCTATTAGGTAAGCGTGCCGGCAAGCCCAGTCCCACCGATATCGAGCAGGATCTAAAGAAGAAGAAGATGGAGAGCAAGGCCCAGGACGTGGCTAAAGCAGGTTCTTCGAAGGGAGAAGGGAAGGCGTCCAAGAAAAAGAAGAAGCAGGAGCAGGAGGTATTCAATGTTCCCCAGACACCACCAAGGGCCAATGATGGCCCTGCACCTACCACGCCAGAGGGAAGACAACAGCCCCCGCCAATAAATCCAATCTATACTCCAGCCAGGCCCAAGACCAAATCCAGACTAATCAAAGATGAGCCCTTGCTGGAAGATTCTACAAAACTGGATTAAGCTTCAAGAATTTACATATATTATTTAAAAATAATAAGAAAAATAACAAAGCACTAGCTATCTATCTTTGGATTGTTCTTTTGCTGAGCTCTGTCAAATAGCGGCAGAAGGATGGAAGAAGTCAATTCTGACATCAAACTGAATATACATATGTATATATGCTTTTTATCAGCTTTCATCATCAGTCGATTAGCCGTTTTCAATTTTATCAAAATTTTTGGCGTGCCGAGGTCTGTTTCCTTTCTTGTTTGTGTTGACAACTAAATGTTTACCTACAACATTTTACAACTTTAAGGTTATACACCATTTTTTAGTTAGATCTTCTACTATACTAACACACCTATGCAACCATTTGAATAAACTAAATAATCAGGGGATTAATTTAGCTTTCAGACTACAAAAAAAAAAAAACTAAGACAATTCTATGATTTGCTTAGCATTATTCATATTACACTTCAATGAAGCTTATCAACTTTACAATGTACAATCTACTGGCTTTCTGTGTCATATGGTAAAGAATTCTTCGATAAAGCCACAACCTTCTAGGTTAAGCACTCTCCTTCGGTATTCCCTGGTATTCAGTTTCCCTTGCAAAATGTTAGATAGGTGCGCCTGACAGCCTGACAGAGGATAGCCTGTAATTGAAGTTTGATAATTAATCCATTTGGTAAAACATTGGAAATGCCTCAAAAAGCCAAAATTACATATACCTTCGGGTAACTTCAACATTCGGGGGCATTAGGTAATGGTTCCCGCTCACTGGTTACCCTTTCGCAAGGCTGTGACTCCTCACGCAGGTGTCCGTAACCGCATGGCGTAGTTTTCTTGCTGCTTGGATCGCCTTCGTCACGCATCCCTTGAAGGATTCCACGCTCTACATAAGCTAAGCTTCCAGTTCCATTTACACACACACACACACAGTCGGGTTTTATATATTGTTTACAGATCGATTTACTGTTTCATCACTACCGTACATAGATTTCATCAATGGGTTGTTTAAAAAAAAATCGTGTATTAAAATTATTATGTATCAATCATTTTATTTCGCGTTTCTTTGTGAACATTCATTGGCTGGATGTCTGTCTGAATGAATGAGTTTCTCGCCCTTGGCTTTGCATACAAAACGTAGCTGAATGTAAGATGGGGAAGGAAGGCGGCGTACATCGGAGAAATAAAACAACATTCTACATATCCATCAACCACTTCAACTCGCTCGTCCGCTCGCAAAGCCCAGCCTAGAAGAAGAAGCCGAGGATCTTGCCTCCCAGATGTTTTCTCCTGGCCTCCTCGTGGTCCATGATACCGCCCGAGGTGGTGAGCACAACGTAGCCGAACTGGCGAGAGGGCAGCAGATTGTTGGTCCACTTCTCGATGTCGTTGATTGGGACATCAAAACGGGGCGAGATGACGCCGCACTTGTTCAGGCGACCGGTCAGATTGACCACAATCTTGCCGGAACGGTGATCGTCCACGATCTCGAACTCGCCAATGTAGCCGTGCTTCATCATGACGGTCAGGAACTTGATGATCACCTTGGAGCAGGGACGTAGCAGCACCTGGCGCTTGCCACGCTTCTCGGCATTGTTGATGCACTTCAAGGCATCGGCCAATACGTTCATTCGCACCATGGCTGCAAAGGGGCAAAAGAATGCGAGATATAAGTTGTAGTTGTTAACTTTTATGTAGTTTTTTGTGCCAAGATTTCACAAAAGGCGGCTGCCGGCGAAGCACGTGCAAAAAATGAAGTACAAAACCAATGCAGCATTACGTGTGTGTGCGTGTTTCTGCCTGTAAACAACAAGTTATGTCTGTGTGTGTGCGAGTGGAATTTCACGACATTTCTGGGCGGAAAACCCTTTGGATTTAGCCGGTTCGTTATAACATTACAATTTCTGTATAATTTAAGCCTTTTGGCAGCACTTTAACACCACTCGCACACACTCAAACACACACACACACACACTCTCTGACTGGCTCGCACTAGCAGCAACAACACTCTGGGCGGCAGGGCAACACAAACTCTGGCCCGTAACTTCGCACAACCAGAAAAAAAAACAACCAGCACAGTAACAAAAATATAACTAAAAAAAATAGACGCATATGCAATCCATCGGTTCGTTGGGATTGTTTACACAGCGCAAGTACAACAAGTCCATCCAATATTAGCACAGTAAAAAAATATATGAAAAATGTAACATTTTGCACGTAATTCGCCCGGCGGCCACCTTAAATCTTTGCCGGCAGGGAAGGCGGCGGCCATGGGCCAGCCATTAGCCTCATTATTTATAACAAATCATATAATTTGAACGGCGATTACCTAGGATTGGTTTGCAAACACAAATTTACACGACCGCGAACGTATCGGAAAAGAGAAAGAGGAAGTCCGAAGCGGCCTAAGTGACAGTTGACTGATGGCAGGGTTGCTTTGGCGGGCGCAGGGTTGCTTGGCGGGCAGTGTTGGTCAGCGGGAGGCCTGTGCAACACTCGAATTTCGATATTATTGCATGCGGGCAGAACGGCCACACTGTATTTTTTTATAAACAAAAACAAAGACGGGAAAATGTCAAAACAGTGAGTAATTTGCGCTTTTATGCTTTTTAAGTGGTTTTAATGTAGATTTTACCCACAGGTATGGCCTCATCATACCCGGGCAACAGAAGACGGCCCCCGTCAGGACGCCGGCTACTTCGAAACCAGCCATTTTCGATGAAAGCAGCGCCTCCGAGAGCGACGACGACCCGAAGGCCCCGCAGCTGAAGCCGAAGGGTCCCAGCGTCTCCAGCGGCCCCAGCCTGATGGAGCGGCGCGTGGCTCGCCGACAGCAGGAGAAGGCGCTGGCCGAGGACCCCACCATCTTCCAGTATGACGAGCTCTACGACGAAATGGACCGCGGTCGCGAGGAGGCCAAGCAGACCAAGAGCCAGGAGCCGCGCAAGCCCAAGTACATCGGCCGGCTGATGGAGCACGCCGAGCGGAGGAAGCTGGAGAAGGAGCTGCGCATAGAGCGGCAGGTGCAGAAGGACCGCGAGGCCGAGGGCGAGAAGTTCAAGGACAAGGACACCTACGTGACCGCCGCCTACCGCAAGAAGCTCGAGTCCATCCGCCTGCTGCAGGAGCAGGAGCAGCGCGACGACTATCTCGAGGCCATTGGCGATGTTACCAAGCAGAAGGATCTGGACGGCTTCTATCGACACCTCTATGAGCAAAAGCTGGGCACCGCCACCGCCGATGGGGATGTGATGAAGCCCAAAACTGCTCCCTCCACTGAGGAGGTTTCGTACAAGCCCATCAAGGCGGAGGCCCCAAAGCATAGGAGCTACCGGCAACGCCGCTCCTCCGAGGAGGAAGAACCCAAAGCGACGTCGGGAGAGGGTCCCGCAACCGAAGATCACGCTGAGGCCAAGCCAGCCCAGGCTCATTTGGCCAACAATATAGATGCCGACTCTGACTTCAGTATAGATGACTCCAGCGACGACGAGGAGCAGGAGAAGGCTGAAAAGGCGAAGGATAAGCCGCGGTCTCAGGGGGAAAAGGAGAAGCCGCAGGCCAACGGAACAAACAGCAAAGACGAGGAACCAGCAGGACCAGCAGTGAAGGAAAGCCGCAAGCAAGGGAAGAAGGCCAATGGCAAAACCCATAAGGATAAGGATGTGGATGGGGATGCGGATGAGGATGCAGGTACCGATACCGATGCCGGCAGCGAGCAGAATGAGGTGGACCTGCCCGTGCCGACAGTCACCAAGCCGCCCGTTGACCGCACGCTCGTCTGGCGCAAAAGGACCGTGGGCGAGGTCTTCGAGGCGGCACTGGCTCGATATCAGGAACGTAAGCGGGCACGCCAGGGCTAAAACGCATCCAATTAAAGTTCGAGTAGATGGAAGAGCAAACAACTGATTTCTGTATTGTCTCCTTATTATGCTAATTTCAATTTGTCTCCCCGCCGCCGAAGCCGCAGCTCATAAATTATTTATGTGTGTGCCGACGCTCTCAGCGAAACCCTTTTGGTGCAAATATTTTGCATAAGTTGCAACAGAGGAGTCGAGTCGAGTTCCCGTTCCCCGCTCTGCCCAAGTTTTGTCTCTAAGCAGGGAAAAAAAGAAAACAAGAAAATGAAAATGAAAAGTACAAGCCATGACGGATGGGAACCGCAGGAAAAGTGGGGGGGCCAAGCGCGCTGAAGGATGAGGAAGTGCCTGGAGAAGCAGAACGCGAAGATATTCCATTTATTTTCTATGACGACGACACGACGACAAGTAGAGAGCCAAAAAAGAAACTAGAGCATACGGTTAGCTGGAAGGAACGAAGAACAGGATACCCCATACACAATGGGTTTCCAAGTTCTGGCTCTAGAAATGATTTCTTTGAAATTCCGTCATTTTTATAAATTGTTAACCTGATCAACTTAGCAAGAAATACTTATTCCAAGTCTCCCTTACAATTTAAGTTATACCCTTAAAGCCATTAAAGTCCTGATATCTAAATATCCCTGATATTTGACTTAGAATTCCCCCTACGGTCCGTCTGTGGGAATTCCCAGCTCTGGTTCTTAAAGAAATTAAGAAATTGACTGGAAATTTTCTCCCCTACTTAGGACCAAAATCCACTTGGACATAAACAATATTTTTTGTGTTATGCCGACGACCGATTCCTGTCCTCTGTGACAGCTGCAGGATACAAGTAGCCACCGCTATGGCCATTGGAACCTTAAAGCCCTCAGCAGCAGCAGCTACAACGTAGTATATGTAGTGTAAATAAAAGGTGCGCTGGGCAAAAAAGGAATAAAAAAAAAAAAAAAGGAATCCATCCCTATTGATTTTATAGTCTCGGACTCGGGACAAATCCGCGTTGAAGCAGACAGCTTATGGAGAAATGACTTTTTAGGTTCACAAATATCTCGCCCACTGAGCCGGAAACTCCTAATCCAAGTTCTAATACCCTCTGCAAGGGTATAAAAACGGGAAAAGCACGGAGAAACTTGCCAAACGCCCAAATAACAAAGAGCCAACTTGGCGTTAGTTTATTTGTTGTTGTTTTTGTTTTTGTATTTTTTTCGCCATTGTCTTTGTTTTTGCAACTTTGTTGTTGCTTCATTTTGCCGCAAATGCTGGGAAATCCTTTTGGAAAATAGGTGTGCCCGCGCCATAAAAGCGAAAACCAATGGCCAAGGGAGCGGCGCAGAGGAGATTGAGGATGAGGAGGAGGAGGAGAGCACGGTGAACGGAAGGCTTGGCTGACATGGTTAGGATCAGTGATGGAAGGCAAGCAGCTCTATCAGGTATCGTACAGGTTTGGGTCACCAAGGTACAATCCCTTAAACAAAGGATTAAAAAAATTATTCCAAATTGGTTCCTAATCTTCTATCCCTAAGATATTTCATAAGCCTTTAAGATACTTTTATAAGGGTAAAAACCAATTTCTTTAGGTGTACCTTAAAAGTAAAAAGTGTATAAAACAGTGGTTACATGCTATAAACAACTACCATATTTTTGATTAATTCTGTACCTTGTTATATCTTCTAAAATTGGTACCTCAGTTGCTTAAATTTGCGGACAGGCCATTGTACCTTTTAGTACACTCAAGTCAGGATGACTTACGCAGGGCATATCCCTTTGGCCTGAATGTATTTCCGTAAATTGTCCTGACAAACAATGGTACCCTTTCGCATTACAATTATTATACCTTGTGGTTTTCCCTTGCAGTTTTCCCATCACTGAAGTTTGAATCCGGCTCCGGGGTCCGGCGCATCGCATTGCAGGCATGGCAACCGCAGTTTGCTCCCGTTCCCGTTCTAGCTCCCTCATCCTAACCACGTCCTGCGTCCCACATCCCAGCATCCTAGCAGCACCGGCATCTGCATCTGCATCTGCAGGCCGGACGGACGGAATGTCAAGACGGATATGCTTCGCTTTTGATGTTGCCAACGTGCCTTGCGCCTTCATCCTTCGTCCTTCGTCCTTTGGCCGTCGTCCTTCGTCCTTCGTCGTGAGCGAAATTAATACTGAAATCCATTTTCCATTTGGCAGTCAGCGACCCGAGCCATCGTCGTCGGGCCTCTCTCTCGCACCCACGGCGCCCCACTAAACGCCTCTCGCTCGCGCCTGTACCTGTTTGATTGTGTCATCAATCTCACATGTCGCTGGCGCTTTTTGCTCTCCTTTTTGCATTCCTTTGCTGCCGCTGCTTGCTTTGCCTTGCTCCTTTGCTCCTTTCTGTTTCTGATTCGGATTCGAATACGGATTTTGTTCTTGCCGTTTTTGTTTATTGATGTGCACGGCTGCAATCGAGATTTGTGCCACATTTTAGGCAAATTAATTCGATGGAAAGGAATGGAATGGAATGCTTGCCATTGCTTTCGTTTCTAGTCCCGATCGGCGGGGAAGAGGCAGGTGCGAGGGTGCGAGTGCGAGTGCAAGGGCAGGAAGAAGGGTGATGGGTAGGGCGGGTGGCAGAGGGAGAGGGGTGTATAGCCCCGTCCCCCTCAAGTTCATGCCGTCGATCGGATATGAGCAGAGTGAGAGGAAGAGTGAGAGCAGCGGTCGTCGTTAGCTTAACGTTTCTAATTGAGTGCTCTCGAGCTGAGTGCAAACATTGCATTTGCACACTGCACACACATACACACACACACACACATACACACACACACACATACGCGCTGTCGCTGCCTTTAACCCTTTGCACGTCTCGAGGGTCTGCCGCAGGACACGAGTCGCTCGCTAAAATGAAATTTTCACTTAGGTGACGAATGCTCCCCGCGGCGCTTTTCGTAATAAATTTATTTAGATTTATGCACCCTTTTACGACTCAAACATGTTTCGCCAAAGTGAGATTCTCATTCAGGCGGCCAATGTGGCGGCTTTCCTTACACTTGGCAATAAACTTTTTGTTGCCTTTCAGATTTGGGCTATGCCAATGCTCGCCTTTAACCCTTTTGTCTTCTGAAAAGTCGTCATTCGCTAAAATTACATTTTCACTTATGTAGTATGTATGTACATATGTACTTTAATTTTTATGATTTGTTTGTGTTTTTTATTGGCCAAATCGATCAGAAACCAAAATTAAAGCTTATTAATTGATTTTTTGTATTTTTAAAGTATGTTGCCTTTTGGATACAAGGATATTATAGTTTAGTGACAATCGGAAAGGTGTGTAATTAAGCATCTTGATTAGCATATTTTTCATATTTTAAAATATTCAAAAACATTTTTCAAACACTTGCTATTATTTCTGCTTTCGAATATCTAAGTCATTTTTAAAAAACATTCGCTATTAAAATTAGTAACGAATATTTGACTTTTTTTAGCCGTTTTTACCTGTCTCAATGCAATTCGTCACCCATGCAGACGAGATTGTTTATATTGATTTGTTTTCAACAAAAAAAAAAGAGGAATAAATAAGAACTACAAGAACAAAAGTTGAGAGAAAAGCTCTAGAGATTTCAAGTCGATTGGTTTTAAAATATGTGCTCTAAATGCTTTGCCGTCGAGGGTTCTTTTTGGAGTGTTTGTGCCAGAGCCGATTCGTCGTCTAGTTTGATAGTTTGGGAGCCCTGTTTCAGATCTCTCGAGATACAACTTAATGGCACTCGAAAGTGTGATTTCTCTGTCACTTGTTGTGTGTGTGTGCTTATGTCCTGTTTTAGGTGTTATGCGAAAAGTTATCCAAACTTTTGCGAATGGCGGCTGGAGGGTTAACCCAGGCAGCATCGGCATCATCAGCAAGGCAGTGGAACAACAGAGATTATGTAACACTAATTCCATTAACCCCGTTGTGTGGTCTGTCGTCCTTCGTTCCAGCAGCAGCAACGCCCCTTGGCCGCCCCGACCCCGTTCGCTTCGACTTTGTATGCTGCTCGTTGCCTAATCAATTTACGATCATAATTACTTGGCTTTGGTCTCGGTTTTGGGCTTGGCTTTGGCATTTCGCTTTGGGCCTTGCCAAAAACGGCACAGATTCAATCTGGGCCTCTGCTCGGCCTCCCATTCTCTCGCATTCTCGCATCCTCACATTCTCGCATCCTGGCATCCTTGCATCCTTACATCCACTGCAGTCGCCGCCCATCGAGTTGCTCTGGAAACAGAGCACAGCCGAGGAACGGAGCAGGCCAATAGACGCTAGTAAAGGCTTCAAGATTGTGATCATTCACGTGTGAATTCAATTATCAACATTTTCAATGCCCGGCCCCGGAACTGGAGCGCAGCTGGACCTTTGCACCCCGGACTAGGACCCGGACACGGACTCGGACAGAGTCCCGGTAGCCGGAATCCAGAGTGCGGTCACCTCACCACCATCGGCGGCAGTTAGTCTTGGCCACCATGCCAGTTAGCCAGGGGCGTGGTCGAAAGGGGGTGCTGCATTTGGTGCCGTGTTGGTAAATTATAGTGAGAACGAACTGAAAATATCCTGATAAAAGGAGTGAATTTGGGTACTATGTGGGTGGATATATGTATACATTTACCTGAAGAGATTATTAATTATTTTATTATAGTATATATATTTAAGTTTAATATTAAATTAAGTGTTTAATTCTATATTTTCGACTTATATTTAAGAAATATCGAAATATCGTTCGCTATATCTTTTATGTATTATTTTTATAAAAAAAGGAGGTAACCCAAAAGGGAATTGTACTGTTTGTGGTGTCACTTAGTCTAAGAATATATTTTTATTTATTTATTTTCATTTTTAAAAAGCAGTTACTCTGAATTACACTCTCAAAGAAAGTAAATAAGCTTTTACTAATGATAAATTCTAGAACTTTGAAAACGAAAAAGGCTTAAGACATAATTTGTGCTTGAATATATGGATAATAATAATGAAAATTAGCACGAAATGCTTTCCCATGATAAACTTAATGATAACGAGTAAAATGCGTCATTCGTCGTCTGCTGCTTCTCTATTGCTTCAACTTCTTTGAACGAAGGATAGATGGATGCGAAACTATATATATATACATATATCCTTACATACGTACGTACGAGCGACAGATAAAATTACTCATACGACACGTACGCCAAGTCAACAACATCTGTAGTCTACGCCAACTGCTTGTAGGTAAGATTTGTGGGGAAAGACAACAAGACTACTTATGGGTGATTAGCTCCTAAACCATGCCTGCGCATAAATTAAACATAAACATGCTAGCGAGATATATATATATATATGTATGTACATAGGAGCTGAAGCCTCTTAAAGTGTTTCATTTTAATGAAAAAATTAAAGTTCCTGAATTTGAAATATTGAGTTAAAACCAAGAGAAATAGAGCGGCCTAGGTAAATATGAGCGGTTATAAATCTCCTCCGGTATTTATGGATGCCAATGGAACCCAAACAAAAATAACATTCTGCCAGCGGATTAATAACAAAAACTAAATGTTTCAAAAAAATAAATAAATAATAACTGGAAAACCTGTATAAAATCCTGTGTATCCCAATTGCAATGCACATTTTGTGCGCCATTTGAGCCTGGTCAATGGAGGGAAATGGCGGGAAATGGGGATTTGGGGGGCTGGAGTGGAGGGAATTGGGGGAAAATGTTTGTTGCGGCAGATTACGTAACGGGGCGTTTTTGCGTTTTTGACCGTCTCTCTTTTTGTATATGTTTCAGTCACGTTTTGGTATAATTCTCAAAATATGTATATACATTTCGCCGGCTTATATTAAATCGATATTTCATCCTACTTCCTGGTCGGCGCCCCTCCAACTCCACCACTGTCGCACGTTTGTGTGAGTGCTGGCTGGTGATTTATATTGTTTGGCCACATGTGTGTGTTCGAGTGTGGCTGGCTGGCTGGCTGGCTGGCTGGTTGGGTGTGCGGCTGCTGAGTGTGCCAGTGTGCGAAGTGTGTGTGTGTGTGTAAGAGTGTGTGTGAGTGGCAAAGTACAAGCCGCCGTGGCAAGACGCGCGAGGCGCATCCGAAAATTTCGTTTGCTGCAAGGGACAGAGTGTGTAATGAAAAATGTGTGGGGTATGACAGGAAAACGAGCGATGCAGAGGGACACCACCAAGCGGATGGGAGGATGGGGGAAGGTATGGGTGGCTGCCGAAGGCAGAGGCGGAGGCGAAGGCGGAAATGGGGCCTCGTAGGCTGGATGCCAACCGCGCGCTCATGACAAACAAAACGCATCCCACACACACTCGTACACTGTAAAAAAAACTATATCTCACTTTATTATCAGTTAACCTTGGGTAAAATAAAGTTAAATTTAAGATATATGATGAGGTGACTCTAAATTGCAGTTACATCTCTGTTAGATATTAAAAAATCACAACTTTAATTTTAGGAGATATAATATATATATATATATATATATTTGATTTTTGGTTAATTTGCAGTAATTAATAATAACAAGACAATGCACACAAATAAATTAAGAGATATTAACAAATTTTAATATATGTAAATAACAATTAATATATAGATTATTTGCAAGCTAATAATGAGTAAAAAATAGATTTATTAATTTACAAAATTTTAAATTAGTCAACTTATATTTATTTAAAATGGCCTTAATTTATTTTTTGCCGTGTACTAATGCCTGCATTTATGTACTCTGTGTGTGTGTGTGTGTGTTTGCACGTAAATGTATGTATCTGCAGCTGAGTATCCGTGTGCATGAGGAGCCCTGTCAGCCTGTACTTGTATCTTTGCCACTGCATCTTCGTATGTCCCGTTAGTCGCCTGGGTCACCGGGTAGATTCGCTAGTGGATTTTCTCGTTTTTCTCCACCGCCTCCTCCTCCTTCTTGTACTACGTCTCCGTCGCTGTGTGTTGTTTCTCCACTGTCCCGTTCCCTTTCCCTTTCCTTTCCCTTTTCCTTTTCCCTTTCCTTTTCCCTCCATCTCTCTTCCTCTCTTACTCTTCCTGGTCGGCATTTACCCTGCTCTTGTTCCGTTATTTCGCTCAGCTATTTGTGCAAGTCATTCACAAATACACATAAATATTACTCATACGTCACGTACGCCAGGTCAATGTTGTGCAGCCAATTAAAAAGCATGTTTTCCCCTCACATTGTTTTTATTTATACAACATTTTTGAGAAGAATCTATTTGATTTTGGTTAAGGCCAGCCTCACAAGCAGCCCCAGAAGCCCCAAAGCCGCAGAAAGTGCTCCAGAAGGGCAGAAAAAAAACAAACGCGAATACGAATGGAAAAGTAGGCACCCTAAGTACAGGGCAAATAGGCCACTTTCGAAATTTCCTTCATTTTTCTTTATGCCCTGCTTGCTTGCTTGCATTTTTGTCGTTCATAAACATTTACCTTGTTGTAAAAACTAGTCGCTAAAAAAATAGAAAAAGAAACTAGCTTTAGAATAAATTGCATTCCCCTTTGTGTTCAAATTACGTATACGACGGAATGTAAATTTCAGATAAGAGTTTCGTTTTGCATATTTTAAGGTTTTTTGCCCTGAAGCACTCCACTCCCTTCCGCTTTAATTAAGCATCAACTTTAATATTCTGCACAAGCACAGAAAAAAAATGGAATTCGATATCTGCTTATGAGCGGGAACTATCTTTCAATCTTGGTAACTTCTTGTTTTTCCACTCATCGGCTTTGGCGTCTTCTTTGTTTTCCTGGTGCTTTTTCTGCTTCTGTTCTTAAGCATTTTACAATTGATTTATTTTCCACTTTTTTGACTCATATTATGAAAGGAATTTGATTTCTGTGCCATTCTAAATGTGGTAAAACTTGCAATTTGTTGTACAATTCAAGTTTTATCAGCAAATATAATAAAAAAAAAATTTTTTAATAACTAAGTTTTAAGAAAATATTTCTATAAAATCACTTTAATTAATGTCTAAAATTGTAATTTAAAATAATACACTCATGGGACATAACCCATTGCATGCTTTTTAGCATATCTTCAGGATGTATTTCTTGAATTGGTATGTTTTCTTCGAAATATTGCATTGAATATCATCGATAAGAATCAATTTTGAATATGGAAATAATGATCATATTCCGCTTTTAAAGAACTGTGTCTTTAAACCGTGACAGATTCTTGCTCTTCCACTTATCGGCTTTCGTTGCTGCTCCGTTTTTGTGTGCATTCCATCTATTCTCGATTCTCCTTGGCCCCTCTTCCGGTGTGTTTTTCTACAGCTCTCTTTCTCCGGCTTATATTTGCTCCATTTAAGCGCTTTCTTTAAATCTATTTTTAATCTCTTCGCAGAGTGCACTCCAAGTCGTTGTTTGTATTGTATTATTTGAGCTGGTGTGGGTGAGTGGCTCGCGAGTGTGTGTGCGTCTGGGCGAGAGAGAGAGTGTGTGTGTGCGGGTTCGTTAGCTGTGAGTGTGTGTTAGTTTCAATTTGAGTGGGTGGGGTTATGAGTGTGTGTGTGTGTGTGTTGGGGCTAGGGCGCGGGTGTGTGGGCGTGCGGACGTGTGGTTGTGAGCCGGGTTAGTTTGCGTGGGCTGGCTGCCTTTTGTGGGCGTGGCCCAGCTAATAAGCAGGAAATTAAAATGTTATATGCATTGCCATGGCTGCCGCTGCTGGTTTTCCTCATTTTACTCCAAACACACACACACACACCCGTTATTTTTCCTTCTTGCCTTACCCCTTTGCAGCTCCTGCCTTTTCTCGATTTTTCCCGTGTCCGTCCGTCTCCTCGGGCATTGTCAACTCGGTCGCTCTTTCTTGCCCATCCCTCTGCACAGCACAGAAATAAATATATATGTATATGAATGTACGGTCCAACTTGCCATGGCGGAACCATGGACAATTTGAGCTGGAAATATTGTATGATCTCAAAAATATCACCTCTCCCAAGCTTGTACTGGGAAAGGAACAGTTAGATTGGTTGAGATTGCTTTCTCTGTGATCTGCATTGGAATGCAGAGCATGATGCAAGTATTACAAGTTGGTCCTGGAAGTATTCTCTTTTGACAGAGACGAGGACATAGCTAAAAAGCTTTATCATCCTTAAGAAAGATAATGATACTCTCTTATATAGTTGCATCCTGATGCATCTCTTTAAAGCGCTTTTCTTTGAAGGCGAAGAGAGAAACTTGAAAGTGTTTATTAACCTCATGAGAGCACCTTATACGAGTATAGTTGCAGTGTGCAAGAGCGGGACAAGTCAGGCAAACGAGCTTAGCCTTGCTAAGTCAGCTTAACATTATTTACAGAGAGGAAAGCCATTTGGTTTGTAAAAAAACTGGAATATATTTTCACCATAGGATAAAATAGTTACCAACTAAAAATAAATGAGTTTTTTACTTATATAAATGAAGTAATCAAGAAAAGCTGTAAATGTTGTAAAAGTGCATTAATCAGAACCTAATTTGTTGGGAACTGGAAGTGAGTAACTGTTAATAGAGCCTAAATGGACTAACGAATTTATGTATGCCCTGCACGCTTCCTGTTTTTCCTCTTATTTATGATTAAACATATATGTTGTGTATATATCTTTTCAGATTCCAGAGCCTCTTGCAACATCCACATCCCACATAATGGACACATAATTGTTTGAAAATTAAGTGGCTAAGCTAAGCACTTCTGGTAATCACTTTTGTTTCTAGTTTGCCCCAAAGTTTCACTTGGCATAGAAAGTTCGTGCAAGTTCGTGCCGTGGAGGCTCGACTGTAGACACTCACATATACATGCCTATACATATATATATATATATATATATATATATATATATATTGTAGTGTGCGGTTTCGGTGGCGCGCCTTGAAGTATGCATTATTTTTACGTGTCAGTGCGCATTTTTGGCATAATTGAAGCACAAACAGCGACAGAACCGGAGCGGAGGAGCTCCAGCCTCAGCTTCTGTCTCCTCCAGCTGAAGGTCGTTGCGGGCCAGGCGCCCACCCCCCCCCCTATATAGGAACCCCTGCTTGTCAGCACCGCTTTTGGCAAAAGTTAACATTGCGTGCATGCAGCTCGACTGGACTTGGATTAAGTTTTTCACTTTTTTTTTGAATGGGGTTTTTTTGGTTTTTTTTTCTTGTTCACCCGCTCGTCCTTACCGCACACAGCGAAAAGGAAAAGGATATAAAGGATATGGGAATATAGACAGCCAAAGTTTTGTGTCACGCCTTTTTCCACACAGCCCGCATCTTTGGCCCCCGACACGGAGAAAAACAAGCATCGCCAACAAAAAATTTGTCATCAAATCGATTTTTCCAAAAAAAAAAAAACAAAAAAAAAACCCTGGCAAATATAAAAATTTTATATCCAGCTGCGTCCCTAAGAATATTTCGGGGATTCCCGCGGGGCGAGGGCGAATGGGGCTTTGTCTTTCCCCCTTTCTGAATTGTGAAACAAACAGCGAAGCGAAAGGGAAAAATGCAGCTGAAAGGTTCGAAATTAATTGTCAATAAAAGAGCGAACTGGATTGTGTGTGCGTGTGTGTATGTTGTTGTTGTTGCCACGAGGTGTTAAATACTTAAAAAAGTGTACACGACTCCTGTTGTTTACAGATTTTATTGTATTTGCCGGCTGCCTCTCAGCCCGTTTGCATGTGCAATTAAACAAAGAAAAACAGGAACATGCAGAGTCCTTGTATTAAAATCGATTGATGGGTATTAAGGGTAATGAAAATTGAGGCAAACGCCGCCATTAACTATTAATTAATTGCAGAAATTTAACGCCACCTACATATAAATGTACCTTTGTATCCTTTGATACATTTTTTATATTATTTTGTAGGCTCTAATTAAATGAAAACATAGAGTTGCATTTATTTATGTTTTGTAAGCTGTAAATAAAAGGCATACAAGACATATGAAGAGTGTTTGATAATTTATTAAAATAAAATAGCCATAGAGACTTCGGTATATTATGATATTTGGTCCCTAAACTATATCAAAAACTCTTTAATAAATCTTAGATTTAAAATCCTTTTGTTTTTGTTATTTTCCCTTTAAACACAGTCTACTTTTAGGCCCCCCTCTGAGGGGATTTCAAATCGCCAACGATTACAGTGGCCCTTTCAACAGCAAATCATTAGCACTAGGGCTTTGAAATCCATAAAATTTCCGGCTAAAAGTATGCAATAAAAATTTGGAGCTATTAAATTCCTCTTTTTACGAGGTTACATTATACAGCATAGTTCCTTAATATAGAATATTTCCCCTATAAGTTACAGCCTATCTAAAAAAGGAATTAACTGCAATTGCAATTAATTTCTCCCGGTGCATCGCAGCCACCGCCCTTAACCACTGCTTCTTTTAGCAGTTTTTAAATGAGATTCTGTTTTATGTTCACTGATCCTATATAGAGTCGAATTCCGACCCGTGCCCCCTTTCGCATTTAACGACTTGTGCGGTTTTTTGGGGGCGGTGGTGTTCTCGAGGGCGTGGCCGCGCTGTTTCTGGTCGACTCTTATGTAAAAACCTAATTAAAAGTGCTTTATTATGCAATTAAAGCAGATAATGTCACATTGCAGTGCGGTTTAGAGGGTGGCGATGGGCGGTGGCGTTAGGTTCTCGCCTTCTATGGGGTCGGAATTTATTTGGTTTTAATGGTGGGGGGGGGGGGGGGGGAGAGTGGGTGTAGGACCTGCCAAGGCGTTACGCATTTGCCAACTGATTTTCCAAAAACTGATATTGGGTAAAGAGAACAATGCACTCGCCTTGGCACCCAGGCAGGCAACCAAGCAAGCCTTTTTCCCCCGAACTAATCCCGGAAAACTCTATGCTCTGGTCCCCCCTCTCAGTTTCCCCTATCCCCCTCATTGTTGACAATTGTTTTGCATAAATTCTTTTTTTCTTTTTTGTTTTTTTTCTGTTGGCTAGCAAAATGTAAAATCCTCACTTGTTTGTCCATTGGCGAGGACGAGAACGAGGACTCTGCATTTCCCCCCCCCCCCCCTACTTTGTGGGTGGCGAGGGGGGTGGTGGGTACAACTTTTCCCTTGTCTTTGCTTTGTCCTGATTTATGTGCCTGGTGCATTACTGTCATACCCCCGGTCCCTGCTGGTCCCTGCCAGTATCAGTATCCAGTATCCAGTATTCAGTATCCTTTTTGGTTTTTGGTCCTGTTTTCGGCGACAGTTTTCGAGTGCTGAGCCAAAACTTCACACATTCCCCGAGAGCCACGCCTCATTGCCCAGCCCCCGCAGCCTCCATGGTATTTATACAAACATAAAATATGCTAATTTATTGCTGTTGATTTTAATAACTTGGGCCCAGCCCACATAAGTATGCAGTGCTTATCGATGGCATTTGCCCTCCTTCACCTCCCCCCTCATTTTGGGGCGGTGGCCGTAATTGGAGCACAGAGAGTTAAAAATATGGGCTGACACTTACATAAGTCACTCAGCTGAGCCTCAGTTTCAGTTTCAGTTTCTGTTTCAGCTCTCTCCTCGTTCGAGTGTAATAAATTCAGCTTCTTTTACTGTCAGTCCATTTCATTTTTCCTTAGGCACATTAAAGATGCAGCAGTACGTTTTATTACAGCCCCAAGTACTGCATACATATGTCGTATTTACTTTTTTCCCTCGTTTATTATACATGCCAGCAAAAGTTTTTGGCCATAGCCATGGCTATATATATTGGCTAACATGAAAAAATAAATAGGAAAGCAGCAGTAGCAGGCCTGGCTCTCTAGAAAAGTTGCTTAACTAATGAAGCGCCTTACATGTCCTCGTGACAGTCAACAAATATGTATATATAGCAACACACACGCCCCATTCTGCAAATAAAAATATAAATAAAAATGCCGGCAAATGACAGTCATCGCTGTTGGCCCTCGTCTCTTATTTCTCTTGTTTCTTTATTCTTTATTCTTTATTAGCAAACAACCAAGTCAGGACAAATACAGGCTGATTAGCGGACTTAATTGCGAGCAAAATATGTAAAAAATATGAGCAAAATATGATATTTGGTTTACTTTCGAACCTGCTTATTTCCCATTTCAAAACAGTTATTTGATGGATGGCCCATAAAAATGTACAACTTATTCAATAAAATATCAATTTCAAGTTAATAACAGATACAAGTATCAAGTTCTGGCCAAGTTTTGCTAAGTTTTGTGTTCTTTTTTTTTTGTGTTTGATTGATGACATTTGATAAGAGACTCAATAATAGGGTAATAATAAAACAGGATACTGCAGGAGCTCAGTAGAAACCCCATTCTAGTAGATAGATCAAAGATCCCAACAATGCCTAAATATATTATAATATTAATATATATATAAATATATAAAAAATATTCTTACCTTTCCTAACCTGTAGCTGACCTAACCCAAGGCCCACAAAAACCCCTTTTCATATGAATTTCATAGAGGCAACCTAGATTTATACCCCCTTTCAGGGTATTATAACTTCACTCAGAAGCTTGCGAAATAGTGAAGGAATTTCAATCCTACAAATCATATTTATATTCTTGATCAGCATTAACATCTTAATATTTCTAGCCATCTCGGTAGGAAATCATAAAATTTTAAATTTTTTTCAAAATTTGACAAGGGGTTACATAGTTAAAATTTAAAGAAATGGCCAAAAAAGGTATTTCGGAAAATTAAAAATGTAGTATGCCAATTTAGAAAAGCTTTCTAAATTGAAATTAATGTTTTTTTTTGTGAGTCAGGATAGATTTTTGATTAAATGCCAAACTCCAAGGGTATACAAATTTCGACTTTACGAAGTTAGTTCCCTTTCTTGTTATTTATTTATTTAATCGCCGTAAGCAGTTGGCTGTATTTACCTAGATTTCATGCTGATCTCAGATGTTAATATTATAAAGTTGGGGTGGCAGAAGAATGGCATGAAAACCGATCGAAAATGTACAAGCGCAGCATAAAGTATTATGTACATATATGGGAACCTTTCGAGACTTGATGTGCTGACCTCTATGTTTCCGGTTTATATATTTTACTAGGTATTCTAGAAAAGTCTTTAAATTAAGTTGAATTTTTTAGTTTTAAAGTAAATTGAAAAGGCTTTTAATTTAGTTTGAACTTTTGATTGCACAGAAAGAGATATTAATATTAAATTAGACTTGATTTTGTTTTAGTTTTTTAATATATTTTGAATTGTTTTCAATATGAAATAGGTTTTTAAATTGTTTAAAGTATTTTGCGTGTTTTTAAAATAAAAAGAAAAGTATTTAAATTTATATTTAAATATTGTTTATTTATTCTCCTTTTGATTTATATATGTATATTCTCCTAAGCTCCACATTCCAGCTGCCTGGAATGGCATGGGCAGGGGCATGAGCATCGACAAGAGCTTGGGCATAAACATTGGGGTTATTTTGGCCATCGTCGGTCGCTCTGGTTTGGCTCCACTCCGCATTCCGCTTGGCACAGCACATTTTTAGTTGGGCGAAGTTATAAAAACCACCTGACCGCTGCCCCAGCTGCACTGTCGCCCATCGATTCGCCATGTGGAAGTATCTTCTCGGTTGCCTCGCCCTGTTCGCCGCCGCCACCAGTTGTCTGGGACTTGTCGCGCCGGAGTCCCTGCTGGAGGAGAGCAGCTTGGAGGCGGAGCTGGATCGTCGGACGAGGCAGCAGCAGATCGTCCAGGAGGTGATTGTGGAGAATAATTTCGGTGGTCCCGGATTTGGCGGTCCTGGCTTCGGTGGTCCTGGCTTCGGTGGTCCTGGCTTCAGAGGTCCTGGATTTGGAGGTCCTGGTTTCGGGGGTCCTGGCTTCGGGGGTCCTGGTTTTGGGGGTCCTGGCTTCGGAGGTCCTGGCTTTGGGGGTCCTGGTTTCGGGCGAGGCAAATTTGGATTCGCCCGCAGCTATGACGAGGAAGAAGAGCCGGCGGCGCAATATGGGACATCTAGCGGAATTCCAGCGCCACCCTGTCCCAACACCTACTTGTTCTCCTGCGGAGCTGTCATCACTCCGGTTCCCTGCGGTTCCAGCGGTTCCAGTCCGTGCGGTGGCTATTAGGACAGTCAATTTGTAAAATAAAACAATAAACATAATGAAATTAAATTTTAATCAAGGATTTGCAACTTCTTAGTGACTTAACATAGAAGGGGATAGAGAAATAGAGAGATAAAGAGTAAGAGAGATAAAGAAATAGAGGGATAGAAAAATATAGAGGTAGAGATTTACAAAGATAGAAAGAAAGAGAGATAGATAGGTAGAGAGATACAAAGATAGAGAAAACGAAATAGAGAGATAGAAAGATAGACAGATAGAGAGATAGATAGATAGATAGATATGGAGATAAATAGATATAGAGATAGAGAGATAGAAAGATAGACTGATATACAGACAGAGAGATAGAAAGATAGACTGATAGAGAGACGGAGAGATAGATAGATAGAAATATATAGAGATTTGAAGATAGAGATAGAGAGCTTGCGAGATGGATATATCTCTCTATTAAGAGAAAGAGTTAGAGAGAAGGGGGATAGAGAGAGAGAGATTGAAATAGTAAAAGATATAGAGATAGAAATAGATTTATAAATAGAGGTAAAGAGAGAAAGAAGAAGAAAATGGGAGAGAGATAGAGACGGAGAGATAAACTTAGATAAAGAGACATTAAAAGAGAGCAAGAAAAATAAGAAAAGTGAGACATAGAAAGAGGTAAAGAGATAGAATCAGACAAAAATAGATACAAAAGACAACCAAAGAATGTCAGAAAAAAAGATAGGGACAAATGGAGACAGAGATAAATAAGCATAAAAAGATAGAGACATTACACCCTTTACATGCATATCCATCAAGGAAATGATTAAAACATCTAAAATGAGTAACCCTATTACGTTAATTACCCTATTTAATTATAACTATTTGCCCAGGCCATTGAGTTCGATATTAACAATTATCTCTTTATATATGGTATACATTTTATTGCACAAATTACAGCGACCCAGGAGTGCAGCATACATATATAGCATATAAATCACTATAACGATTTAATGACTTTCATAAATAAAGCTAGCCAGGGGGCGCTTCGTGCTTTTTGCTATGAGTATCATCCCGATGACACTTAATGGCAGTCACAACGGGAATAAAATCCATGTCGAGGGCCGACTTACCCACTACCCACAGCCACAGCCACCTCCTCCTCCTACGCCCAACTCCCCGTCGGCCCCAAATTAAAGTTCCATTTGCAGTAAGATGACTTCTGAGTGTAGTTTATGTCATTTGTCTGTCAACTTGTTGTTTACATTTTAGGGCCCATTTTGCGCTACTCCAGCTAAGCTTAATGTTGCAGTTAAACTCAGCAAAAAGTGTATGGCACTTGTTGTTTATGCTGACACATCCACATCCACATCCACGGCACGGCTAGAGGACTGTCCATGGACTGGGCCAGGATTCACCGGTTTGCCGCACCAAAAGGGGGCGGGGGTGGAGGGGCAGGACGACGATGAGTTTCAGTTGTGGCTTTTACAGCAATTTTATATGAAAAAGGCGATTTTGATGAAATGTGTACCTACATTATGGGAGGCTCCTGGCCCCCTATAGCATCGACTTCTCGCCGATTGTTCATATTCGGCACTTTTACGGCATTACACTATATATATACCCAGAATATATATATATATTAAGGGGCTGTTTAGTTTACCTGACACTTTCAAGTTAACCAGAGTGTAAGGAAACAGTCCTAAGTACATATAATTACTCTTGTTTGTCAACGTCTACGGGGAAAAGCAGTCAGTTTTTTAAGGGGGGGCGAAGAGTCTCTGGTTCCTCAGTTCTCCTGGCTTCTCCTCTCACTCTACACAAAATCAATATTTGGCCAGTGTTTTTCGACCAATAAAAATTAAATGGCAACCGAAGAGAGGCGGCACAAGTTTTCTACTTTCTGAATGTGCCAGAAAATGTTTTAGTGGCAACAAGCAAGGCTATTAGAGGAAAGCCAACAAAAGGCAAATAATTACATATGCATACAAATGCCAAAACCACTTAGGCCATAGATCGTGATGCCTTAAATCGGCAACGGAATCTGAATATTTTGCCAATGCTATTTTCTCTAATTAAAGCTGGAGGTCCGTCCTGTATTCTATAGGAATTTTTGTGTGTGTTTAAATGAGTTTAAATATTGGAAAGGTGGAGAAAAGGCTAATGGCCACAGTTGGCTTTCTTTCTTGTTATATTTACTGATAGACTAGTTAAAATTCAACTAAGTTTAGTTAAAATATCATGTGTCTATATTACATTATATCATTTGTTAAAATTAAAATTAAAATTTCATTAAATTTATAAACAAACTTCAAGTGAAACCCTGACCTATGGCTGGGCTTTTCTTTAAGAGCCACTGACTGGCCTCCATCAAGTTTTCATTTAATAAAATCCGGATTTATTTGAAAGTAAATAAGGACCACGGGATACCCGTGAGACCAATTAACTTTGTTCGCTGTAAAATGCCATCTGGTTGAATATGAAATCCCAGTTGCAGGCTAAAAGAACCAAAAACAAAACCAAAAAAAAATATATATATTAAAAAAAAAAAAAAAAAACTGAAAAAAAAGTCAGCATTTTTGCCAGTTGTGGCGACGGCGTCGGGCCCAGCGAATATAAAGTCCCAGTTCCGGCCGAAAATAAATCTCTGTCCCCGATTCCCTGGTCCCAGGTCCCTGTCCGGTCTCCGGTCGCCACCCGGTCACCCATGGCTAAGACCCCTTTTTGGACAATCATCGCATCTCCGCTGGAGGTCACACCCAAAGTCACAAAAGTCACGCCAACGTCAGCAGTGATCAGTTTGAATGGGGTGGAAAATGGCATCAGGAAAAGCTCGGGTCGGGACTGGGCTGGGCTGGGTTTCGGTTTCGTTACGCTTTTTGGTGGAAAAGTGCGAGAGCCGAGAGCCCGGCCACAATCTGTGGGCCATCATCATGGGGCGACATGGCCATCGACATGGACATCTACATCTACATCGATGGCCATCGAGGACACGTGTCCGTCGTGGGCTGGGGCCTAGGATGGCTTGGCGCTGCGACAAATGGTCTCCGGACCGGAGTCGCAATGCGAATTCCGGCCACAAAAGCACGGACTCTACAATGGCCACTTCCTTGCCACCTTTCCGGCGGACCTTATGCGTCCTCCGGTGCTCATTTCTTTTTCTCTTTATCATTTCTCGTTGCCCATCGCCAGTTGTTCGTTTTCATTTCTCGTTTTCTATTTTTTTTTGTTGTTGTCGTTTTTGGCTTTGTTGACAAATCATTCTATGTGCGTGTGTGTGTGTGGGTTGGGTGGGGGCGTGGCTTGGAGCAGTCAGGTGGTCCATTGTCCTGGCCAACTGGTATATCATTCATTCAGCCGGGCAACGGATACGCCGATGTTGGGCCAACGTCATCTGGCACTTGGCAATGCACCTGTCCTCCGCCTCCGCTAGGTGCACCTCCTCCTCCTTCCCCACTTCCATTGCCTTGCTCCACCTCCTGATTCCCTCCCTAAACTAGTTTTGGTTACATGTGTATATGCACACGCCAAGAAAAAAAGTTGGGATCAGGGATCAAGGCAATATACATATGGAATTATGTGTGTAGGGTTGCTGGGTTCAATTTTCTCATTTCATCTTAAGTAGATTTGTTTTAAATCCTAAATTTAATAGGAACTTGGAGAAGAGAGGTATAAAAAATTAAATATAAATAAATATATTATATTATAATTAAGTGACATAAAATATATAATATAAATTCTTAATACAATAATTTTAATTTTAAATAAATCCCAGAGCTTGTAAAATTATATCAAAAGTCTTAAATGTTGATTTCTTTGGCAGAACGAACTAAAAGGACTTCAAGAGAGTCTCTCGCTTTCGTAATGTCTTCTTACCTTCTCTCTCAGAGAGAACGGCACCGATAATAAGCTTAAAAGTTTCTCTAACGCTTTTGTAGAGTCATTTTGGTTTTCTTTTGAATTTAGAGAGAGCAACTGAAACAAATCTCACTCTCTCAGAGAGAACGGCAACGGTAATAAGCTTAAGAGTCTTTATCTTTTTCGCTTTTTTTGAGTCTTTTTGGTCTTCTTTTGAATTTAGAGAGCACAACTGAAACGAATCTCTCTCTCGATTTGTATGCAACAGAAAAAATAGAGAGATCTTTTCGCAAGGCATGTCAAGGGGTCAAGAGAGCGAATTCATCTTTCAGACTTTGACCGAGAGAGAAGGAAACGTTTCTTTGCTTTCGTTTTTCAACAGCGCTCGCTCTAAGAAATACCGATAAATATCTTAACTTTGATATAGTAAAAATAAAATTTATTTAACACTTTCTCTTCTGAACCTCAAATACTTGTTACACTTTTTCCATTTCACAGTCAGAGTTGCCATCATTCGACTCAGGACCCACGCTCTACCAACCAAACAGGTCCTCAAGGGTTTGCTCATAGGGCGTCCCGACCGTTGGGTGGGCAGCATCGAAAAGCTTGTACAAGTGATCCAGGAGCTGAACTCGCTGTAGCTCATCCTGCACCAGAGTCTTTAGGTGCTTGTGCACATGAATAAAGTAGTGACTGTTGACATTGTTACTGTAAGCATTCGCCATTTGGCTTAGCTCGTCGAATTTTTGCTGAAACTGCTCGATAAGATCGATCTCGGAGGGACCGTCCATTAGGTTTGGGGACGGTGGCTGCTTTAGGATGGCCAAGGAAGTAAGCACATCGTGGGCGTAGTCACCCAGGGAAATGCTCAGTTGGACGACAGCCATCAGCAGTGCATTATCATCGTTCACATCGTCGGCGATGTTATGTTTCCATGACTGTTTGACCATTTTGGATTTCGCTAAAAGGATTTACGGGTTTACAGGATCTGGATAATACGTTATGAAGAAATATCTTACTTTTAGTATCAGAGCTGAATTTGAATAGAACTTTGAATTGTAAAATAAACAGATCGACTGACGACTAATTATTGGATACTATATCAGTTTTGTATATTTAAAGGCTCTGGCAAAGCCTGTTTTTGGGAAATTTAAAAGACACAGTTTGTTTCAGGAATCTTTATAGCTTTATAGTTTTCAATTTAGTTATTTAAAGTATTTAAATAAACACTTTAGGAAATATAGCCTTTAGAATTGCCTCCTCTCTCTTTCTCTCTGTAAGGCGAAATTCCAATTTAATATGCATTATATAGGCTTAATGGGAAATAACTATATATTGTATATATATACAAAATAAGACGAGATTAACCCCTATTTTGTACTATTTTTCGCTCGATGTATGTGTGTGTGCCGTGCCGTGCCGTGCCGTGCCGCGTCGCCTGGCAATGAAAGACACAAAGAGTCACTGCATCAATGGGCGAGTTTGAAGGCACGATGACTAGATTACGCTTATAATGAAGGCCTCGGGGGTGCACACAGGGTGGGGGTAGGGAATGGGGGCTTTGGGTGGGGGCTGAGACCCTTAACCCTCTGTCTGTCATGCGGCGAAAGGTAAGCCCAGGCCCAGGCAGAGGCAAAAAGGGTGCCCCTGAGCCCGGTTGCCACTGGGAGAACGCCAAAGCGAGCAACGAGCAACGAGTAAAAAAAAAAAAAATAAGGAATTATCATGAATGGAAACTAATCCTGGCCATGCCCTGAAAGCTTATCACAGAGCCGGCTTTCTGTGGGTCTTATAATATATATATGTATATGTATTTACTATATACCTTATGTATGTCTGTGCATATAGTGTGCTCTGCGGCTTCATCATTGAATTTACAGAAATTTTTGTAATATTCAGCCGTCTGCTAAGCAAAAGGAAAACTTACATTACTCTAGTAGTTTTTTGAGGGAAATTAAAAAAGGGGCGAGGGAGCCACGCTGTTGTCATAGTTTTTCACTCAATGGATGCTATGCAATGCCTGGCCATTCTGTATCCAGCTCATTGGATTAAGGATTAGGGATCTGGGGAAACCGAAGAATTAAAGCCTGGAATAAAACGGTGCAAGTCTTTAAGCTTGATTTGACAGTCTTTGACTTTAATTTGCTAGAAAAGTTTTTTGTTTTTCTGAAATAATTTTATTGTTCTGATTCTGGAATCATTTTTGTGATACTTTTTCTCTAAAAATATAGTACTCCTGAGCCCAAAGCCTTTACCAGCGAGTTCAATGACTTTTCTTAGCTAAAAAATGTTTATGTCTTTCTGAAATCATTTTTCTACATTTTTCTATAAAATCAAATTAAAAGAAGCTCGATTTTCTTAGGTATTTCTTCAATGTCAATGAGTCAGAGAATATTTCTTTAAAAAACCTAGTTTTTAGTAAAATAAATTAAATTATTAATAAATCAATCCTTACAATTCTTTAACTTTTATTAGCATTCCTAAGCAAAAGCTTGCTAGAAAAATATAAAACCTCTCTGTATTTTATCTTAACTTTTTACGCAAAGTTGCTAGATTTCCCACTTAAAACCAAGGTCTCCCCCTTAGAGCCTCGTTACCCTTAAGGTTTGTTCTAAATTAATAAGGCAATTGTTAAACTTTCATTAGAATTCCCTGCTGTTGTTATTGCTGTTGTTTTCTAAACTATTTTTTAATAACAAGACTGACTTTTTGGAGGCAACAACGACGACGACGACGGCGGCTACTTTGACAGTTTATCACTCAGCCAAAAGTTTGTTGGCGGAAAAACTTAAATGATTCTGTTTTTTTTTTGGAAATAAAATTAGCAACTTTTCAGGAGGATGTGATGAGGGGACAGCTCCTTAATATTGATTAAGTTGGCCCAAAAAAGGCAATACGAAAATACCTTTTGTACCTTTTGTACCTTTGCCATTAAGAAAAGGTTACCGGTCATCAGTGGCGTTCATTGAACCCACGAAAATAACTCACATACTGAGAGCGAGAGCGAAGAGAACTTTATTTTTATAATCATGATTCATGACATGGAATGCCCGAATGGAAAGGATGCGAATGGAAATATTGTTGTTCATTTTTAACTTCCAAAAGGGGGGAATCTCGGATGTGAAGAGTTCATTCAACCGTGCAAAGTGAACTCAACTTTATTTATTTTGTTTTTTATTTTATTATTTTGCATTCTGCATTCTCTCCCCTTTAATACATACATATATATTTTAAGTGTTGTGCCTTTTTAATTATCCTTTTGGCGAGATGATGAAAAAAGTGTATATAATACACTCTCCCACGCTCTACCCTGCTCCCTGCTCCTCTTAAACTTTACTTTTCATTTGTAATTATAACAATTCCACAGTGGGGAGGGGAGGGTAGGGTCGGGTCGGGAAGAGATGAAAAACTGGCAAATGGCGAAATGGCGGTGCTTATGTAATTACAACACTTCTGTAGAGGAGGCTGGGCCCAAGCCGAGTTGCAAACTCGGGACGCTGAATGGGGATTACTTCCAACGGACCCACATAGTTCGGGTAATTCCCGGTTAATTGGACTGTCAATTGATGCGGGCCATGTGGAAGGCTGGAATGGCAAAGGGAGATGCACCAGCACCAGCACCCTCACCATCACCCCCACCCTTTCCCAATGTTGGAAACTTTGTTCACCCAGCGAGTTTCCAAGCTCCCTTTAACCCCCATGCAGCCCACTCGTGCCTCTCCTGTCTCTTGGCATTTGTGCAATATTTTGCCATGAATTGACGGGCTCGTTGATAGGCATTCCGATAGTTTATGGGGAGTGATGGGGGGGAGGTAACGGGGCTTTGGCAGTGTTATTTGTATGGCCTAAAACTTTTTACCAAAAGGAGAAAGGGAAGGCCAAAGCTTGTTTGCGAATTCAATTGAAATTGCATTTGAAATCATTTCGGCATTTAGCATTATTATACATATTGTAGCTGTGTATATATAGCTATAGCTATATACATATATATACTTGTATTTGCATTGTATGTACTGTGTGTTAGTTTGCAATTTACCACAATTTGCACAATTTATTTGCTTTGACTTTGACTCCTCAACTCGGGCAGCATTTTGCCCAATTGTGCACATTTTCCATCCTATTTTATTTCATTTGATTCCCATTCTCATTCCCATTCCCATTCCCATTTCCATTGCAATTCATTTCAATTCCAGTTGCCACACACATTCCCGCCAGCGCGCCTACCATCTATTTCCATTTTTATTGTTTCTGTTTCGGCATCATTTTCATTTTCATTTTCATTACGACTAAAGTGCGGTTTTTCGCACACCCAAAGATTTGACCGACAAACGGACAATCGAGAGAATCCGCCGCATCCTGTATCGTCCTTGTACTGATAGACAGAGAGAGAGAGAGTGGAGGATGAGTGAGAGAGCGAGTGTCGATTGAAAGCAATTTGATTTGGCCAACAATCTGCTGGCTGATTGAGGAATTCCGCCGGATAGGCTGCGAAAATTATCGCACATTTTGAGTGCTATGGCCGTGTACTTTTTAATCGTGGGGCTCGGGGCCTGGGGGCTTGGCGCATTTTGGCGCAGTGGGATTTGCGTTTGCCAAAATTGCGTAATGGCCAAGAACAACAACAAAATGGCTACTAATACAGCAAATGCTATAGAATATGGCTAGAATGCCAAAAATGCCAGCAGCAGTAGCAGTAGCTCCATTTCCATTTCTATTTCCACTTCCATCTTCCCGCTCCCCGTTCCCCTTCCACTACCCTTCCATCCACTTTCCCAACAAAAATAATGGAATTTATTAGCGCGCGCGAGATGTAAAAACATTTCTCGCCCAACTCAGCTCAGCGCATTACTCTTTGGGGAGCCACGCTAGATTGACCACGAATTAAATCCATTATCGGCCTTTCGGCCTGTGCTGGTGCTGCTGCTGGTGCTGCTGGTCCTGCTGCTCCTGGCCAGCCCGGCCCTGGTGTGTGTGTATCTATCTATTATTCAAGTTTTAAGTCCCCCCTTTCTTTTTTTTTTTGCTCGTCTTAATCCGCTTAAACTCGCTTCGGCGAAACTGTTAAAATTCCAGGATTAGCGGACCTGCACTAACATTGGCTAAGGTCAAACTGTTCTAAAAGCTTGCGTTCCATTCAAGCTCTGCTCCTGCGATTTGCAGTGGCGCAACAGCGCTGTAAGCAGCATGTACGCTGCACAGTGGTAGTCAGCAGGGATTACTGTTATTTAAATTAATGCTTAGATAGGAATCAATAATTAATACATAATAAAATAATAAATTATAAATAAAATATTGTTTGCAGAAATAACAATGATTTGTCTAGGCTCTTAAAAAATTAGATCGTTGGCTTTTGTGACATCTTTGATATCATATTTTGATTCTGCTAAAATTTTAAACGGCTAGATCGACTCGGGTTTTGATGGTGATCATGAATATATGTAGAGCTCAGCAAAGCAGGACGAGCCAAAGATACATAGATCGCTAGATAGATATACAGATTGATAGATAGTTTAATGCAATATTGCTGTTGTAATTTCTTAATATTTTTCAAGAATTGTAAATTGTTAGTAATTTGTTATTATTTCAATAATATTTGTTAATTCTTGAAGCCTAATCCAGTTTTGTAGAATCTTCCAGCAAGGGCTCATCTCTGATTAGCCTGGACTTGGACTTGGGTCTTGCTGGAGTATAGATTGGATTTATTGGTGGGGGCTGTTGTCTTCCCTCAGGTGTATAAGGTGCAGGGCCAACATGGGCCCTTGGTGGTGTCTGGGGATCATTGAATACCTCCTGCTCTTCCTCCTTCTTGGACGCCTTCCCTTCTCCCTTCGAAGAACCTGCTTTAGCCACGTCCTGAATCTTGCTCTCCATCTTCTTCTTCTTCAAATCCTGCTCGATATCGGTGGGATTGGGCTTGCCGGCACGCTTGCCCAATAGCTTTGCGGGAACCTTGTCATCTGCCGAAGTCTCCTCTTCAGTCTTCTGCTTAGAAGCACCTTTTGTGGTGCAAGTCGCCTCTGCCTTCACCTTGTTGCCGGTGTCCAGTTGCTTCTCTTCCTTCTCTTTGGTTAGCGGTGTCGTCTTTGAGAAGCCGGGCATCTCGTGGGGTGCTGATAGTATAGATTAGCGGGGTTGGAGCTGTGATGAAACCGGTTAACGTTAGTAAAACCTTTGACGTTAAAGTTTTACCAGTGAAACCAGCTTGACATTAAATTCAATGGGAACTCTTCGGTTACATATTTGCTATATTCAAATTAAAAACGGTATGTTTTAAAATGCTTGGATTTCTTTTGCTTTTCTTTTTTATATATGTAAGCTTCTTTTTTTATTATTTATTTCCTCCGATTAAAGGGTTAACAGTATCCAAAACCCAACTCCTGTAGCAACAATGTTGCTACAGTGCTCTCTTGTTGGGCTAGGCTAACAGCTGTAAGGACCATCGGCTAATTAACAGAGTTAGGGGGAAGCCTAACAGCGGAAACAGTACTGTTATATGCCTTCCACGGCGAACCCTTCTCCTGCGTAGCAAACTAATCGAACAGAGATGCGCGGTTGGAAGGGCACGTGACACGACAAATGGAAAATTATCGAAAAGGAAATGAAATCTAATAAGTAACATAAATATATAAAATGTAGCGAAATAGGCATAAATAAAGCAATAAATCAATCGGTAATGATTTGACTTTGTGAAGTTAAAGAATATGTGAGAAGATGTAGTACCTTTTGCGCATTTAGTCACTAATTTTAGTTTAAATATGTTAAGAAAACATGTAAAACTTATTGAAAAAACCAGAATTCATAAGAAATACATGTAAGAAAGAATATTCTTTAATAATTCTTTAATTTAATTTAAAATTTTATTTTTACGCAATTGTTTTAAATACAACAATTTATATTTGAGGCACTTACAAGTGGCTCATCTCCCATTTAAAGTTATTTTATGGCTTTTTCTATACGTTTTATAGCCATTTTCCACAGTTATGGTTATGTGCTATAAGCCATACATTTATAGGAAACGCGTTTATGGCTCATTCTTTATGGCAACCCCTGTCCCAAAGCTGCAAAAAGGACGAAAATAAGCTCTCTTCGGATTTGCAAACCGCAAGCAAAAAGCGTTAAGCCCGGAAATCTACAAAATTTTGCGGCGAAAGTGGACCAAAGTTGTGTTTTCCTACTTGTTGTTGTTTTTATATTATTTTATGATTTCCCCCCGCTTAAGCTGCAGCTTTCTCTCAGTTGGCCGCGAGTTTTGGCACCGAACGGTCTACAAAAATGAGCGAATTTTCCGGCCGCAGTTCCGCTTCCGCCTGCGCCTGTTCCTCTTGTTCCTCGTTCCCAGCAGCTTGTTTTGATTATTATTATTGTTGTTAAAAGAAAATTACGAAGATAAAGTGCGTTGTTGAAAGTGTCAGGCCTCGAGGAAAAGCGCCACTCAAAAACCAAGTGTTTTCCCGTATTTGTTGTGGTTATTTTATTTCTGTAGAGGAAAAACCAGGAGTCAAATCCAGGTGAGGTGTTGCTTTCCTCTGTGCTACTTTCAGCTGTTGTAGATGTTGTTGTTGTTGTTGTTGTTGTTGCTACGGGATAACCTAGGAAAAGCCCTAGCGAATGTCTGTTTGTGTGTGTGTATTTCCGCCAAGTTGCTCTAGATTTTCGGGCTTCCCAATTTCCTCAGTCTTCGCCCCGCATTTTTGATTACTTTGACTTTCGCCCGCTTTTCACTCTCCATTTCGCCGAGTGAAAACTTTTTTGATTTCCCCCTTTTTATTTTTATTATTTTTTTATTTTTGTTTTTTTTCTTTTGGCTTCAAGGATGCGTGTGGCACATCCTCATTACAGTTGTCTCTCTGTGTGACGTGACCGGAGTTCATTCCTTTTGTGGCTGCTGGCCGCCTGCCCCATTTTCGGGGAATGAAAAAAGAGGTCACTAGCCGCGGCGACACTTTCAGGCCCAAAAGCCTTACATACATAGCATATCGGGCCCAGTATATATCCTATATAGTGTATATATATATGGCCAGATATCGGGGTGTGCGTGTGCAACAAAAGACAGAGCCCCAGAGCCAGAGCCAGTGGAATGACCTCGGAGTAGGTTAATGAAAAGTGGCACTACGGCTGCTGGCTGCTGGCTGGGCCTCTTGCCAACTGGCTCTCCTCCTGGCCCCTCTTAGGTCTCCTCTAAGCCACAATGTGTGACCAACTTTGTTCTGCACTTGCACAAATCGAGGGATTCAAATGAGAGAGAATTACCTGCGCTTAGATGCAAAGCGATTTCAAATCACTGCGGCAAATGCCCAAAAGTATGCCAAGAAAAAAACTTGTAGCTTTGCTCATAGACACATTATAAACATAAATTTATTTCGAATTGGGTTAAGTTACCAAAAATTTAAGCAAACAGTACACTAATCTTACTAAAAACTGTAAAATTGTTTGTAATAATTGAATAATTCAAAAGAAAGGCCTTGAAAACTATATACAAATGCCTTTAAAAAATAGTAGCCTTAACTTTGCTGAACTACCAACGCCTTTCTCCCAGTGTGTTTGGCCAGTGTTTGTGTGAGTTTGAGTGTATATAAAACCCCCCATTAAGTGCCCATTACACCTGTTATACTGTCAACGTTTTGCTGCATTGAGTGGGCCCCAGGACCTGGGGAGGATCTGGCCAGGGTAAGCCCAGTGCGAGGCTCTTAGTGTAATGCACTTATCCATGCCCGGCTGGAATATAATTAAACGGATTTAATGGGGAGCTCAATGAACCGAATAAGCCAGTAAATAGAAAGAATATATATTTTGCAGGGAGCTTAACGAACACAGTAAAGCTTCATAAGAGTGAACTCTGAAGGAGCTACATGAAAGAGGCGATTGTTGGTGAAGTTTAGCTGTAATCCTTGACGAGTTCCTAGTTTTTCCGAGATACGTAGACCCTGATAAAGAGTTTGCCGCTGGTTGGGTCAGCCTAAAGTGATCCATTGTCATCAGCTGGGGAGGCAGAACCTGTCCATCATTCGTGGCAGCGCTCCTCCGCTTTGAAGTGGCAATGCTGCGTCTTTGGTTACAAATTCAATTGAAAAACTGTCAAAGTTTTGTGATTGAGAACGAGTATGAGCACCTGTCCCCGCCTCCGCACACACGCACACAAACACCGCCATGATGATGAGGCAAATCTCTGGGTGTAAAGCGATCCAAGATGAAAGTGTTTGCCTCCGTCTCCGCCTCCAAATCTAAATCCAATCCAGCCATAAAGCCATTGTCGTCAGTTTCCGATGAAAACATTTGGGTTTTATTTTCGTTTTTCAGTTTTTGTTTCTTTTTCTTTGTGACTCATTGACGCCGCTTTTTTTGGGGGTGAATTGAGGAACTGCATCAACCCATTGACACAAATTTTTTAAAATCTGATTAGGAGTACATTTTATAGACTTCTTATTGTTTTTGGTGACAGGAAGGCGAGCGGAAATGCCTCGTAATTGGTAGGGTACCCCCATGGATGGGACTCCTCCGCCGGCTATGATGAGCTTCACCATCAGCCTGGCGCTGCTGCTGCTGGCGGTCCTGGTCATGTGCCTGCTCTTCGCCTGCCACTGCCTTGGGCCGAGGGCCGCCAACTGGATGAGGATGAGGTCCAGCAAGGAGGAGAAGATCGGACTGTCCAACCACAAGCACAAGCTCTTCCATGCCAATGGCTATATGGCTAGTGTGAGTGTACATTTGACTATATTTAAATTTAATTTGTATTTATGAAATATACATATATTATTTATGGGGTAAAAGAATAAATACTTTATTAAGCAAAAGCAGCAACCAATCTGAGCTTTAATACTGCTTTCTCATGGATACCCTTCACCCTTTGCAGATCCAATCCGGCTCGGAGTTTCTGCTAAGCACCAGCGGCAGCTTCAAGCGCTTCGACACCATCGACAAGGACGACTACAGCCGCTCCCAGCAGACGCAACTGCTGCTGATCAACGGCAGCGGCGCCATGTCCATACCAGCGGGCGCCTCCTCTACCAGCACCACCGTCGTGGAGGCCACCACACCCATGTGGAACCTGCCGCTGGCGGACGGCGGCATACCACCGCAGCCGCTGAGGCCAGCACCGGCTCCAATTCCAAACTCAAGTGGAGCGCCAACACCCAATAGCGCTGGACCCACCAGCAAGACGGTGTCTTTCTCCTTCAGCCAGGTGAACGAGGTGGGAAATGTTTCCATATCGGCGCCAGTCATCGGGGATCAGGAACGTCGCTCTTGCCTCCGGTTGAATGGTGGTGGCTCTACGTTAGTGGGCATCCTCCCTCAGCCACTGGAGGCACCACCACCGCCACGGCTCACCACATCGGCGTCGGTGAACCTGTCGGCCACTGCTATACCGCGACCGACGGCCAAGCGACAGGTGTCCCTGCAGCAGGGAATCAATGGAGGCCAACAGGTGGCTGCCGCTGCTCCCAATTCTATTTCTGCTCCTCCTCCTGCTCCCCCCGAGGAAACGGAGAGGCGAACGCCGGCGCTGAAACGTAGGAACTCCAGCACCAATCCCTTTCTGTGCGAGTCCACGGAGCAGATGTCACATACAGAGCCTCCAGTGGTGTCCACTTCCTCTGCCACGATTTCTGCTGCTGAACAGGAATCTGTCCAGGTTCAGGCGCCTTCCTTGGAGAGCAGCTCGCCTCACCATAATGGCAATCCCTTTGTGGAGTCCCAGAGTTTGTCCAGCCGCCTACTGAAGCTACAAAATACCACGAACCCGTTTACAGGACTCTCGCAACGGGTCAAGGGACCGCACCTGCTGCAAAAGACCATCTCCGAGGACTATCTTTTCCGCAAACTGGGCATGACCAATGGCCATGTGAATGGCAATGGGAATGGTAATGGGAATGGTAATGGCACCTGGTCCTTTGGACGCTCCCTGCTCCGCCAGGACTCCACTTTGAGCCTGGGCATGGGCCTGGGCAGGCGCAACAGCTCCCAGATATCACTGGACTCGGCCTCGGGCTCGGTAAGTGGCTCCCTGGAGGGCATCAATCTGGAGCGGGCAATCTCCTGTGACTCTGTTACCTCGGACTCGACGCTCTTCCTGGACCAGCTGGATCAGCCCTACACCCAGATCACCGGATATCTATGCGTGGGCCTTAACTATGACAAGTAGGAGTAGTGTCTTTGGGTGCTCCATGAGATTTTTGATTGAGACTTAAAATTATTTCTTGCCAGGAACAGCATTAGCAACGAGGGCATGGATCTCACGGTGAGTGTCCTGGAGGCCAAGGGTCTTATTTGTCCCTTTAGCGTGGACTCACTGGACACCTTTGTGCGCATCTATCTGGTGCCCGATCATCCGGGTGCCATGCAGACCAAGGTAAAGACCAGGAAGGTTTTTTGAGTTCCTGATATATATGTTAGAATCCCTTTCCAGGTGGTCAATGCTGCCCTGACGCCCTGCTACAACGAGAGCTTCAACTTTTGGCTGCAGAAGCGGCAGGCCAGGCACTCCCTCTGGTTCCATCTCTACCACAATGGGCCCGCCCACACGCTGATCGGCGAGGCGGAGATGGAGATCGGTGAGATGCCGCGCCCTATTACCACCTGGATACCGCTCTCGGACTCTCGCAAGTGCAATGCCCGCTGGGGCGAGCTGATGTTTTCCCTGAGCTACCTGCCCACGGCGGAGCGTCTCACCATTGTGGTGGTCAAGGCCCGGAATCTCAAGCTGGACTCGGAGCAGCCCCCAGACACCGTGCAGAGTGTCTTTGTCAAGGTGAGGGCGAGAGAGAGTGTGTGTGCTTTTCCTGCCTCTGACTTACATCCCACCCACTTGACCCTAGGTCTACCTGATGGACAACGATCGCAAGGTGCTGAAGAAGCGCACCTCGCTGAAGCGCAAGGATCGGAGTCCCATCTTCAATGAGTCCATGATATTCAATGTGCCGCCACCGAGCCTGACCACTGCCCAGCTCCGGCTCACTGTGTTCGGGGTGACCAGCGGTGGTGGTGGTGGAGCTCCTGTGGCCCTGGGTCATGTCGTTGCCGGCAGCTGTGCAGTGGGCAAGGGTTTGCGTCACTGGCACCAGATGCTTTCGTCGCTGCGCAAACCGGTGGCCATGTGGCATGTCCTGCGGCGGGCTGTCAATCAGCCGGTGTTTACGGGCGGCGCCGAGGCGGTGGTGGCTGCCATGCAAAACACACTGCAGCGGTCCAGCGCCAAGCGGAACAGCATTGTCTAGGATGCAGCTATGATGCAGCGGCTCCTCTGATCGTTAGGCACAAATTTTCCGCCTCGTTGCCGACACTTAATTTAACGCGTTTTAGTTGGAAAAAAAAAAAAGAAACCCCTTTCCGTAGGGAAGAGGAGGAGACAAAGTCAGAGACAGATCCTTGTGGAAAATCGCATTTACCACGCCCGTTTACTCTTGCCATGAGAATTTCTTACTTTTCTACTGCTTCCCCCGAACCAGAAGTATTATTATAGACAGAAAGAAAAACCCCGCACCAAAGGACAAACGAGCCTATTAACTAGTTATATATAATATATATACCTATATATACATATATTAATATTGTCGCGCACTAATTGTTATGTAATGGGTTTTATTGTACCGAGCATATGGCCCCGTATCTGGTGGATCGGAGACCCGCACTTGTTGAGATTTGTCATTGCATACGGCGAGCGAAATAATTGAAAAACTCTAAATTAAATATATTAGTTTTGATCAGGAATATATCTTTTAAGAAAGGAATGTCAAGTTTTTACTACAAAAATGCTTAAAAAGTAAGTTTTAGGCGGATTTCAAATTTTATTGCATACTTTTCAGCATGCAAATAACTGATTTAAAGTCTCTTAAACGGAAATAAGGAATGATCTTTCAATAGAACTTTTTTAAATTATTTTTAAAGAAGAGTCCTTAAAATTGTTAAATTCCCTTTTGATTGCATACTTTTCAGCATGCAAATTCGTGATTTTAAACCTCTAAAAAGAAAAGCCATTTCATTTTGGTTATGGATATCTTTCCAAGAAAGGTTATTTTAATTTATTTTCAAAGGAGACCCTTTAGAATTGAAAAGTTTTCAATTTGATTAAAAATAATTGTTTCAACTCTCTAAGGTATTTTGTTATAAATATACATATTATTTATTTGAAATTCCCAAGAAAAGCGTGGCATCTTAAGGTAACCATTTGTTTGGTCTGTAAAAGAAAAATATGTGAAAACAGAAACCAAACAGCATTTCAACACTCGAATCATTTTCAAATTTGAAGATCATCTTGAATGGAGACTCGGGCGACTTCTGCCACTTGAGATCTCCGATTTCTAACTTCAAAACAAAGGGGGAAAAATGAATACCCAGAGAGGATTTCAATTATTTCGCGTGCTGTATGGCCCAGTAAGCCTGTTGTAGTAGAACTCCTCCCCCTAGATAGATCGTCATTTGGCAATCAATCGTTGTTGAATTAGAGAGAGTAGAGGTGGGAAAAAATCGATCAGAAATCGATAAAAATCGATGCTTATCCACCTCTTCTAGAGACCCTAGACAAAGACCCAAGCTGGCCCCTTGAGAGCATTGTGATATGATATAATAGAATGATTCAGAGTGCCGAGTCTGTATCGTATCGGAAAAATCAAAGTATTTAACGACAGTTGCAATCCATAGCCGAATTGTATTATCTATATTATATATATAGTAAATATTTATTATATAATGGACACACCAGCGATTGTTTTTTGTACTTTTGTGATGATGATTATTTGCGTTCGTTCGGATTTTGTAGTTTTATAATTAGATTTAGTTGGTTCAAGTTGGATCAAACTTACACACAGTATATAAAATATATATATATATGGATTTCCATTTAGAGAGCGTTTTTTGTAAACAGTAAAGGACAATAACTTTGCAAGCATTTATATAATTCCAAGTGAATCGAATAATTATAGTAATCGAGGCTTAGTTCAAACCCATTAACCAGATTCTCCAGATTGTCCGCTGGATCCGCATGGATGTCCTTGTAGAGCGTAGAATGCACTTGCACCTGCACCAGCACCTGTCTAGAGTCCTTTTCTAGCACACACTTTAAGCTGAAATTTTACTCTGCGCACAAATCCCGTTACGTCACTCAATCGCTCAATCATTCAACTGTTTACATGGTTAGGCGGCAGAACAGTGCGTTTCACAACTGTATAGTACGAAGAAGAGCACATATATACTTTCTAGTAGTTCTACAAGAATTTACTGCTTTCGATAACATATCGCTTAACGGGCTGAATTCGATAACATTTGACAATCGCCAATTAAAGAATTGGTCTTGATTCGGCCTCAAATCAATCTTATTCCCGTAACTTCAAGGCCTGACATGTGTGAAACGCACTGTAACCGAGAATTTCCGGAGATATATAAACCTGCTGGTTTTTGTCTGTTTTTTATATAAATTAATTTTTTTTTACATGAACATAATGTTTGTTGGCTAAACTAAAATAAAAAGAACTCGTGTTGAATTTGTATTTATACGAACAAAAAATATATATACATATATGAAATGTACGTGCTATATGAGATAATGCTACAAATTGTTATACAAATAAATCAGAATTGACTCAAAAATATATACAAATATAAACGGATACAAGATATTAAAGGAAGCAACTAGAAATCAATATGCACATTGACAAAATACAGAGTCCAAACAGAGAGAGGGAGATGGAGAGATCCGCAGATGGGCTAACTACAGTCGGGCCTCGCGAAAAAGAACCAGGTATATGGGTAAGAAAATATTTAAAAATATTTTTTATTTTATTTATTTTTTGATTATATTTTAAAACCAACTTAATTATTCTTTATAAGAATGTGAAAGTTCATAATCCTTATGAATCCTTAACATTTAAAGTCAAAAGAGGACAAACGGACTAACGGCGAAATCGTCTATAATATAAATAATATATAGACAGATAAACAATACAAAAATAAATATGAAAAAGTTAATGAATAAAAAATAGAATTTAAAAATATGTAAGGTAGCTAGTCCATCTTAAGGAGGTCCTTCTGCCGCTGACTGTATCTTTCGCCCGCTGATGCATGCCATCTGTGCGTCTATTGGATAGTCTATATTTAGAGCCAGCGATTAGCAGCCAATGGCAGGCGAGGATCCGGCCTCCTCCGGTCGCTGCGGCCGCCGTCCGGGTCTAACCACTTGACGCTGCCAGGCTGTCTGGTCGGTTCGTCGGCGACAAGTAGCTGCGGTTGCCTCAGCTCAGTGCTTAAATGTGCGCGTCGCTACCCGAATCCTTTCAGTCGATCAGCAACAAGCCAGCCAGGATGAGCAAGGATCACCAGGATAGAATCATCAGCCCCCGGGAGCGACGTCTGCTGCGTACGCCGAAGTGCGCCCGTTGCCGCAACCATGGTGTCATCTCCTGCGTCAAGGGCCACAAGCGGCTGTGCCGGTGGCGCGAGTGCTGCTGCCCCAACTGCCAGCTGGTGGTGGACCGTCAACGGGTAATGGCCGCCCAGGTGGCCCTGCGACGCCAGCAAACCATGGAGGCTTTGGAGGTCAACACCACCACGACAGCAACAGCCTCCAGCGAGGGTGAGGATTCGCTTACCTCCACATCACCCCCGCCATTGGGATTTAGGAACTCCAGCGCAACATCTGCCACATCATCATCATCGTCATCCGCCACGCGACAGGCCTTGATGGCCCAGAAAAGGATCTACAAGCAGCGGCTGCGCAGCCTGCAGCAGTCCACGTTACACATTACCGCTGCCATGGAAGGTTAGTAGCTTAAATTCCACATGAAACCTAACATCAGGGCGTATTTTCCTAACAAAGAAGTTAAAGGTTGAATAGCAGTATTTTTTAAACTAAAAAATTGGCTAGAATAGAAAGGATATAAGGCCGGAAACCCTGTTATTTCTACATGTATTTATGTTAATTTATTATTTCCCACCAAAGATGTTATGGTTTTTATTTGTTTAACTACAAAATTCAATAAATTTGAAAGGATACCAAGAACAGGCGGTAATTCTGAAAAAAAAGTTTACAGGAATTTATGCTTAGTTTCACTATTTCCATTTTTTTTAGTAAAGAAAAAGAGATTTTAGAGTTTCTATAAAAATACATTAGTTTAAAATTTCTGAAATCCATTAATAACTCAATTAAATTTAGAAAAAATATATAATTAATTATATATATAACATTTTTGAACATATCCGCAAATGTTAAACATTATTTAATAGTTTAATGTTAATTATTGTTTAAAAATATCATTTACGAAAATTAACTCAAAAAAATAAGCTCTTCTTTGTCCTTTTCTTGTGGATAAAATGATATATTTAAATAATAAATAATAATAATTTAAAGCTGAAGATTTGAAGGTATTTCCAAGATCGTTTTCCAGTGGATTTCACTGTATAAACAATTAATGTAGCTTAAAGATACATGTCTATGATATCTGTATATCTGAAAGTTAATGTATTTTAAAGATAAATACCTATGATATGTATCTTGACTATTAAATAGTTTATGTATCTTAAAGATGCGAATTTATGATTCAGATCTGGCCATTACATAGTCAATGTATCTTAAAGATATGTATTTGACCATTAAATAGTCAATGTATCTTAAAGATTCAAATATCTGAATATTATATAGTCAATGTATCTTAAAGATATACATATCTGACCATTAAATAGTCAATGTATCTTAAAGATTCAAATATCAGATCATTAAAAAGTCAATTTATCTTAAAGATATACATATCTGACCATTAAATAGGTAATGTATCTTCAAGATACATATCTATGCTACACTCACTCCCCGAGTCCTGGTCCCCGCCCCTTCCCTGGGCTCTTCCTTATTTTTTTCCCCTCCACCATGCGGTGCCAGACTGTCTGGTCCAGACACTCACTCCGTAATTGGAGATCGTCTCCATCTCCCAACTCAGAGACTCCTGACCGATCGATACGTCGATGAGGGAGGAGGGGAACAGGACAGGAAATGAGTGATTCCCTGCAGCAACACTAACAACACCAACGCCAACAATAACACCAACAATATGTAGCAATTATTGAACTGACGAGAAAAAAAAAACAATGGAAATGAAAATGGAAATCGGACGCCCCGAAGTGTGTACGCACATTTTCCAATCACTTGAGGCGTAAGCTGATACGCCACGAAAACGGAAAAACCTCTTGAGAGGGTGAGAGGAGGGCAAAAATGTGGCAACAGCAATTGACTTCTTCTCCTTCGGGTTTTTCTCTTCTTTTTTTTCTCCCATCTGCTTTCCGAATAATATGTGGCGATCCGCGGTGCCAGACTGTCTGGTGTGGTGGCCACGTCTCCGGTTACCCAATGTGATCGCTGCAATTTGTATTCCCTTCTTCGCTATCCTATCCACCTTAATCCGTACTAATTTCGGTGCTTCCCCCGTTTTTTTTTCTGCTTCTTTATAGAGTACAAGCAGCGCTTTCCCACGTTCACATCGCCGCTGATGGAGCGCATGCGCAAGCGGCGGGCGTTCGCCGATCCGGAACTGAACCATGTCATGGAGGCGACACTGGGCGGGAACGCTTTGTACTTTGCCACCGTTGCCGCGGCTGTGCAGCAGGAGCAGCAACACCACCACCACCACAACTTGTATCAATCAATGCCGCCGCCGCCTGTGAACACACTGGTGGACACGCCCAGGACACGCCTGACGCAGCACTCCAGCTCCAGCACCGTCAAGAAGCCCAAGCTTAGCTTCTCCATTGAGGCCATCATGGGCCTCAGCACGTAGCCCCTGAAGGACACTCTCTCACTCTGTACATAGAACTAGGATTAGGTGACCCTTTTTTTTAATATCCCTAAGTTTCAACTGAAATAAAACAATGAAAATATAAGATTTTTTTAATATTATTATTATGGTTTTTAATAGGGAATCTATGATCTCGTAACTTTATCTTAAGGGTAATCACTATATAAATAAATTAATTGAATGAAATATAGATAGAACATATAATCTAATCCTTAAATGAAAAATATCTCTATTTAAATCCTTAAAATAATACAATGGAAATATACAAGTTTTTTTTTAATATTATTGTAGTTGTTAATAGGAAATCCTCCAAGATCTTGGAACTACTATATGTTGGGATCACAGGTTAATCCCTTTATTTAGATAATCACTGTATAAATTATATTTATTCGGGTAAGCTGAACATTTAATATTCTTTTTAAAAAATATTTTGTTTTATCTAATTCTTACAAAATCTCTGGATTAAAATAAAATAATATAAATATAAAGGTTTTTCTATTATTATTTTTATATTTATAGGGAATCTATGATCTATGATTTTAAAATTAAATCTTGGAACTTTGAGTAAATCACTGCATACATTAATAATCAATTGTTGAAAATATAGAAACCATAATTTTTGTTAAAATATTAAAAAAACGGTCAAAAGGATTCGATTTCCATAAAAATGCTCTACACTTCTGTAAGGAAGAATTGTTTATATGTTTATATTATATTTCTAATTGTGTAATTTAAATGTATGATAGAAGATAATAATTATTAAATATTATATTAACCTTGCAGGTTTTTATAAATTTTGTCAAAAGTTTGCAACGCTGTCATTTTTGTCATTATTGACCCTATAAACTATGGTTTTGTTGCTATTTTTGTAAATCTTCGCAGGCATAGTGTAAAAAGTCAATACAAATGTCTAAAATATGTTTTTTAAGGACCAGACACGAGCTTTTGAGTTTCCGAAATGTAGCTAAATTGTATGTTAAGTACCATATCTTGCAAAATTTTCTATATATTTTGCATATTTGGGTATGCAAAGGATTTATTACGCGACATAACACCCTCTCCGTACGGAAGATCGGCCATTTTCTGGACATTCATCTAAATAAGTGAGTTATAAAGCAAGGTTGATGAGGATATAAGGGGGGAAAAGCATGGAAAATTAATAATAATAATTAATTAATTAATTATTTAAATAAATATTTTTGAATGAATAAAACCTTAAAATTTGATAGGTACTCCGCTGCACCTGCTTCATTCCGCCCCCGTCCTTCCTATCAATCGGATCAATGGCTCTTCGATCAAATCATCTAAAAATGTTTGATTTGCTGTCCAGGGCAGCAAAATGCGCGCGCTAATGCACATCTATCGATCTATCGCTGCCTATCGAAAAAGCTGCTCAGTGATGCCAGGGCTGCAGACATGATAATTGTTTTTCAAACGTAATCGCTTGCCGCTCTTTCGCCGTGACTTCGCCGTTGCAACAAAAGCAAACATATAGTTGTGGTATATATACATATATACATACATACAGTATATATTTTGCGACAACAACTAGAGGTGGCGCGCCGCGACGCTGCTGAGAAAAACATTTGCCAGCACTTCAGCTGCTTCTGTTTCGGTCGCCGTTTCAGTTTTCAGTTGTTTAATTGCGGCTAGCGGCCAAGGAGCTTTGATTTTGTGATTCCGATTCTGATTGGAACAACTGACCGGGAACAGCAAAAGCAAACATACACCCGCACACACGCACCCTAGCGCACACATTATTAGGTATATATATGGTGTAGATAAGTTTATTAATAAGTTTATGGCTGACACACACACACACTCGTGGACTTGGGATCACAACAAACGCCGTTAGATAATTGCCCAACCCCCCCTTGGCAACAAATCCTCTTTCCCCCACCCGCATCAAGGTAAAAAGTGCAGCGAAAAATCGATTGAGGCAAAAACACCGTTGTTTTCTGCTCTTGAACTACATATACACGTGCGTGTAAGCACACACACATGGCCGCGAAATTCTAATTGGGAGCAGAGCAGCAAGGAAGTGACAGTGAAAGTGATTTGTGCGCCCAAAAAAAAATCAAGGGAACCTAAAAAACGGTGTAGTACCTCAGATTTGTTTATCGTTTTGCGTGTTTCTTTAATTGAATTGCGTGTTTCTCCCACAAAAGCCGCTAAATTGTTGCTTCTCCGCTGCGGTTAATTTTTTTCTTCTTTCTTTTTTGTGTTTGTGTGCGTGTGGCGTTAACAGCTGTTTAGCAAACCAATTAGCACAAAACGCCAATCGGCCCCCGTTTTCCCCTCTAATTTGTTTCCCTTTATTTTTGTTTTTGTTTATTTGCACCCTCTACGTGTCAATCAAGTTGTAATATAATTTGCTGACGTTCAGCCATAAAATAAATATATAATTATTTATAAATGAATACCTCTCAGTGCTCCCTACTCGACTTACGGTACTTTTAATTAGTTTCCAGTTGCTTATCAGAGAGTTTCGCTCGCTATATCTTATCCAGTTGGGATTGTGTATGCAGCAGCGTCCGATTAGGGTCCCGTGGTGGTCTAACTAGCTGGGAGGGTAATCAAGGTGCAAAGTGCACATAATACTCACTTTTTTTTAGGGGTAATGTTGCATAATTATGTTTGTTGTCAAAACAAATCAGAAAATCGCAAAAGCAGCGGCGGGCACAGTGACTGCCAGCAATCTGTGCACCATGAAAATCCAAAGAAACAACATATAGAATTTTTACCTAAATTTAAAACAAATGTTAAAATTAATAAATATACAAATTGTTACGGCACTGTTTTATTTGTACTTTTTTTTTTACAAAATATTATAAATTGAATAATTAAAAATTAAAAATCTTTCCGATTTTCCTTTGCTTTTAAAACTAAAAATGTAAAATATTTGTATCATCATTTATAAATTATTAAAATTCATAATTTGTATATAATAACTACAACATATATTTAATAAATATATTACGAATTTTTTTTTTTGTGGCTTAAAAATAAATTCCTCTAATATTTGTTAAAGTAAAGTAAAGCTTCTTAAAACTAAAAAGTAATTTATTTTAATTATTTAAATTCAACAATTAGTTTTCATAAAAAACTTAATGATTTTATAATATTTATACTTTAATTTGGTTAATAATAAACTTAAATAAATAAATATTAAAATAAGAAACACGCTAAAGACTTTAGTATAAGGTTTATATACAAAATTATATACTTTAATATGTAATTTTGTATTAAAAATAATAAGATACGCCAGAAAAAGCTTATAATTATTCAAAAGAAAAGTTTTGTGGATTGTAATACCTTTAGGGAGTGATCACTGTAGTTTGTGTTCTCCCAAATTAGGTTTCCCCCCTTTTTTGTTGCCTATTTATGAAATCCGCAACCGGTTTTGAAAGGAATATAAATACAAACATAAATTCTTCAAAACGTGTTGGGCTTGGCTTAGAATAAATAAAAACGCTGATCTGTATATATATATATTTAAACTGTATGTATATCCATATGTTTTTTACGATTTTTAATTTCAAAAAATTCGCTGTCGCTAAAAAGAAAGCAAACAATCTGCTCGACTGATTGACGCTTGATTTTAGTGCTAACGCAGGCACATTTACTGTGTGTACTATATGTAGTATATATATTTCAGGTATATCTCTCTGGTCATTGTCATGTCTTCCAAACGATTCTTTGTCTGCTTTTTTATTTGTATTTTTTTTTTTTTTTTTTGCATTACGCAATTGTAGCAATTCAAAGTGCAAAATTGTGAAGAGCATGAAGCAGAGGCTGTAGTTTTATTTGATTCAGAGATGTGCCGGAATAAGCTCAGACTCGGGACGTCACTGATAAGCGTTCTGGCTCAAAGTCAAAAGTACAAGCATTCCAAAGCCGCGCCAGTAATGAGTTCAAATACAGCTCTTAAATCCTATATAAACATAGTGTCGTAGTAAATGCCCAAAATAAGGAACAAATAGAGCTATTAACTCGCATATGTACACATAATTCACAAGAGTAAATACCCGAAAAATCCGTAGATTGCCCCTGAAAAATAAAACTTCCATGGCGATAAGCAGCAATTCGGCGAAAGATAACCAACTAAACTCACTGTTATTTGCTACTTTTTCAAGTGTTGCTTGTATTTTATTCAGAAATGTAATATTTTATGTCAGGGAATATTTTTCCTATTTAAAACAAACTAATTAAATTGTACAGCGAATTCACTTTTAAATTGCCCGCCCAAATGCAGTTTGGGTTTGTGTCCCGTCTAAATGCACATTCGCCGCAGCATCAGTAATGGCGCGGCAAATTTAAAAGTCTGATTTCCAAACAACCTGCTTGCAATCGTAAATATGTACATATATTTCCACAACTTTATGCGTTTATATAGGTAATCGAACCACGCGAATTTCCATTGATGAGCCCTAAATATGTTACTGATAGCGGACTTTCCTCTTTGATAAGCCCTAAAGGCCTCACTGATAACAGCTGCGCGCTCAATTCGCCGCTCTTATAAGTTTGCTCTACTCTTATACGGCAAACACCCCTGATTTTTGAGGGCGGTTACGCGTGTGTGTGTGTGTTTGAGTCTCTTCTTCTTCTTCTTCCAGTTTCGCGCTGGGTCTTTAAGCGACGTGTGTGCTTTTGCTTGTGCTAACTAATTAATTACTTCTACTTGCAGCCAAAAATGAGTCGCATGCTAATTAAGCCCGCCGCTGCCACAATGTCTGCGGCTCTGCAGCAGCAGCAGCGGCAGCAGCAACAGCACGTCATTCGCCGCTGGAAATCGTTCCTCAGCAGCAACAACAATGGAAATCGCCGCGCGGCGAAAACGACGCTGGCAGCAGCGACTACGTCGAACAGAAGCAGCGGCCAAAGCGGCAGCGCCGCCATTCAACCGTTAGACGTCCATCGGTAAGCTCGCGAGTGAATGAATTTAGTAAAAACTTAAGCTAAGAAAGAAACTCCTCTTGCCACTTTCCGTCACAGTTCGTTCTCCACCAGCCACAGAATGCCGTCGTCCGAGAAATCGCTGTCCTTGGACAACATTAACCCCAACTTCATTGCCATGGAGTATGCGGTGCGCGGTCCGCTGGTGATTCGCGCCGGTGAAATCGAAAAGGAACTGGAAAAGGTGAGTTGGAAGTGAGAGTTATAAAAGGAAGCGGCGCGGCGCTAAATGCGACGCCATTTGTTCCCCTTTTTGATTCGTCAAATTTAATGGCAAAGCCCGCATTTAATGTCTAAGCACGCTACAACATTATTCCCATGGCGTGTCTGTGTCGCTCCCGCTGTGTTTGTGTTTGTTTTTGATGTGTTGTTTGTATGTGTGTGTGTTACTGCCTCGCTTTGCCGCCCTTTTCTTTACGCCCCAATTCGCCGAGGCGAGAACGCTGCGGGGAATCATTCACCTTGCCTTTGCACTCTCTTACTCCAAGGACACCTGTTGCTTTTAAAAAATCGAGGTAACAGGCATGAGGAAAAAACTAAATTAACCGTAAATATACAGTTTTGTGTTTACATTTTTTGCGATAACATCTGTTTCGGAAACAGAAACAAAGCAGAAATCATATGAAATAAGTTTCCACTTGGGGTCTTTGTTTATTTTCCCTTTTTATTTCCAATTTCTTTTTCAATTTCAAATTTTCTTTTTTTCTGACACAGTCTTCAAAGGTTTCAAATTATATTTACTTGCCCTTATATTGTAAATCTGAGACTCTTAACATTTTAAAGTCTTAATTTGTATTGGAATGTTTTAAAAAATAAATAATAAAATATAACATAATATTTTATAGAATTTATAACATTTAAATTATATTTTTTACAAATAGAATGTTCAGGATCCACTTAAAAAAATGCAACAATAATACCATAAAATGCGTTTATTAGTATTAGTATTCGTTTCTTTGCTAGCTTAAAAACAGAAAAAAAAAGAAAAAATTGTAGTATGAAAAAGTATAGAATAATAACTAAGAGGCAAAGCTCTGGAAAGCCAAAAGTTAAGATAACAAATGTAATCTCTTTTTGGGTGCCATAAAACAATCGAAGACTTATCTAGAAAAAACCGAAATATATTCTTTATAATATCAGCAGGCAAAGAAAAGCGCCGAAAGGCGAAAAACAAGACAATAAACTCATTAATTAGTGAATGATTTGTCCCCAGGCAGTTGGCCCAAGAACCGCATTTACTCGAGCTCTACTATAAGCTCAAAAAGCCGAGTTTTATTCCGCAGCGAGTCATGGTTTTAATTGCTAATATATAAGTATGTATATAGCCCATAGCCGCTTCTAATTAGTGTAAATTGCCTTTCTTGGCCGATGGCCCCTCAATTGAAGCCATCAACGAGTTGTGGCTCTCAGTTGCCCAATTTCAAGTTCACTGAACGACCTTCAACTTGGCTTACATAAGTGCAAAAATTGGGGGGGCTGGAAGGAGGGTGGCTAGGATGCTGCCTGTTATCATCGAGCGAAACGTGGGAAATCATAATAACAAAGGAAAAAGCAATATGCGCATGAGCTAGGGAAATGTATGGTACACACGCACGCTTTTCTCTGGATTTTTCCACATTTTTCCACAATGTTCTCTTCGAACTTTGTTGACCTGTCTTCGTCGTCTCAGTGTTTATACAAATTTACTTGTAATATATGTCTGTACATTGGTAAACTCAAATTCTGTAGACAGCACATTTTGATTCCTTGGTTTCCCGCCGTTTTTCCCGCTGCGTTTGATTTCCTTTTCCGCCCCACTGACTCTTGTTTTTGCCTTTTTACGTTTTATCAAATTCCTCCACTCGGAATCCACTTGGAGCCTTGGCACTTGGCCAAAAAGCAGATCATCTGACAGCAGCAGACATTTGCTTATCAAATGCATTTATTTCACCTTTTGTGATTGAAATCAAATAAAGAGAGATTCTTAGAGTGACGTCTTCTTCAAGGCCTTAACTTCCAACTTTAATCATTTACAAAATTTATGAGAGCATGCAGAGTAAATCGTTAATATTATTATTACTATTATTATTGTTCTCGACCTCGTTATTGCGATAATGTCAGACTTGGCAACGCCTTTATATACCAGTATATGATTACCTGCGGTTATATTCCCCCTTGTATATAGGTACTTATCAATTATACTACCACTTAGCACCAGAAAAAGTTTGTTTACAGCAAGTCAAGTGCAAATTGATTGGAAGGGCGAGGTGGAAAATATGCCAGAGAGAGTCTAAATCGATTCTAAAAGTGCGCACAGCTGCGATCAAAACAAATGAGGTGCAGTCTCTGGTGCCATAGAGCGAGATTTCTATATAGATATTTCCATATTCCAAACAAACACACACAAAGGCGATTGTTTAAATATATATATGTAAAGGTATATTATAGTAGGTAGGTGCAATCCATTCGCCCCTACTTGGCAACGCTTTTATCAGCTATTTTCGAAATTAAAAATGAAAATAATTAACAAGGTTCGATAAGGTGGCGAGGCACGTTTACACTGGGTAGAAATTGGCGAAGAATCCGGAGCAATAAATACCCCACATTCAGAACCGTGCGAATTCCTTGATTTTCCCAATAGTTACATTACATTGACGTCACTTCAACAAAGCTCACTTACATGCTGTAGCAATTTCCATTTATTAAACAGTATCCAGAGACAGGGGAACCTCCTCCTCCCCTGTCAAGTGGGACATTATGCGGTAAATTGCCCATTCGAGCTTGGTAAATGTGTTTGGAACCCGAGAAGCCGCCCGGCTCTTTAATGAATGCAGCTTGCATGTGTGTGTGTGTGTGCCCTGCAAATTGTGTGTCACTTTGATGACATTTTCCACAGTCAATTATTCTGTGTTCGTGCCTGGATAGCGTGGATAATTGGGTGCACTGAGTCCACTTTGATATGGGTCAAGACCTTTGTGAGTCGCATAATAATACAATACATTATCCTCTTTTGCTTTAGGGTTAGGTTAAGACCTACATATATATGTAGGTGTCATAGTTGCTTACCATTATCCTCTTTCTGTTGCTTGATTAACTTTGTAAAGCTTTACAGATTACAGAGATTTCTTAGGGTGTGGTTCATGTCTAGTTTAGTTCTAGGTCTTTTCTCCAAGTTTTTCCTGCTTTTAACATGCAGTGCCTTGTAAGGACACGTTTTACGGAGCTATTTCCTTTAAATTTAAGTAGCTAAGTAAGCCGAGTTAAGTAGAGCCCTCAAACTGCATTTTTAATAGTGTTTGCATTCGCTTCTTTACCACTAACTTCCTAAGCTAATTTTCTTTCAATTACCTAATTTTCTAAGCTCATTTTCTTCGATTACAACTAACGTTTCTTTGATCCGATAAAAAATGAATTGCAAAGTGCACTTTCATCGATTTACTTAGCCCTCTTAGAGTGATTACTGATCAAATCAAATATTCCAGACGGTCGAGTACTCTAATTTCCTAATTTGCTTTGAGAAACCACTCACCCACCTGCAAATTAAAAGCTCATTTGATACGCCATCGCCCTACCATAATTATAATTATAATTATAATTATAATTATAATTCAATTTGAGCAGCCAGCAAACAATGTGTAATTTCGTTGCCGTTCCAATTGAATTTGATTACAGGGCGTGAAGAAGCCGTTCGACCAGGTGATCCGTGCCAACATCGGAGATTGCCATGCCATGGGCCAGGAGCCCGTGACGTTCCTGCGTCAGGTGAGTGAATGTTGTCCATTTCCTGAATGTAAACTAAACTAAAATACGAATCCCTTTAAAGCTGATGGCTCTGACTTTTGAGAAGCGTCTGCTCGACTCGCCCGAGTATCCCGAAGATGTTAAAAAGCGTGCCTGTGCCATCTTGGATGGCTGCCAGGGACAGTCGGTGGGTTCCTACACCGACTCTGCCGGCCTTGAAGTGGTTCGTCGCCAGGTGACCAAATATATTGAGAAGCGCGATGGCGGCATTCCCAGCGATTGGCAGAACATCTACCTCACCGCGGGCGCCTCTCCCGGCATCAAGACCATTCTGGCCATGATCAAGTAAGCAAAGCAAAGCCAAAACAAATCCGGAAATTAGGTGAAAGATAAGGGGAATTTTTGGGAGCTATCCTATCTGGCAAGTTCTAAAAAGTAGCATGCTGATAATAAACTTTTTTAGAAGCCTCATTAAATGTTGAGGGATTTTAGAAGAGGTCTGTTCCAGAAGGCTTATCATAAATCCACTTCCCAGACAGGGATAAATATCATCAGTTACCCTGCAAACTTTCCCACAAATACTTACTTCAAGTTTACACTCTTCCCTTTCAGCTCCGAGGTGGGCGGCAAGCCACCTGGCGTAATGGTGCCCATTCCCCAGTACCCCCTGTACTCGGCCACCATTTCCGAGTACGGCATGACCAAGGTCGACTACTATCTGGAGGAGGAGACCGGCTGGAGCCTGAGCAAGGCCGAACTGCAGCGATCCTTTGATGAGGCTAAGAAGACCTGCAATCCCCGTGCTCTGGTTGTTATCAATCCTGGTAATCCCACCGGTCAGGTGCTCACCCGCGAGAATATCGAGGAGATCATTAAGTTCGCTCACGAGAACCAGGTGCTGATTCTCGCCGATGAGGTGTACCAGGACAATGTCTACGACAAGAACTCCAAGTTCTGGTCCTTCAAGAAGGTGGCCTACGAAATGGGCGAGCCGTATCGCAGCCAGGAGCTGGTCAGCTTCCTGTCCACCTCGAAGGGCTACCTGGGTGAGTGCGGCATTCGCGGCGGCTACATGGAGGTGCTCAACCTCGATCCCAAGGTCAAGGCCATGCTGACCAAGTCAATTACGGCGGCACTGTGCAGCACCACGGCCGGCCAGGTGGCGGTCAGTGCGCTGGTCAACCCACCGACGCCCGGTGAACCCTCCTACGATCTGTACAAGAAGGAGCGCGACAGCATCCTGGCCGCGCTGAAGGAGCGCGCCGAGCTCGTCCACAAGGCGTTGAACAGCTTCGAGGGCTACAAGGTGAACCCCGTGCAGGGTGCCATGTATGTATTCCCGCAGGTCGTGATCCCGCCCAAGGCCATCGAGGCGGCCAAGGCCAAGGGCATGGCCCCCGATGTTTTCTACGCATTTGAGTTGCTTGAGACGAGCGGTGAGTGGTGGCAAATGGTTACCCAAGAGTCTTAAATTTTAAAACGCTCTCCCAAAACAGGCATCTGCATTGTTCCTGGCAGCGGATTTGGTCAGAAGCCCGGCACCTATCACTTCCGCAGCACGATCCTGCCGCAGACGGACAAGCTGAAGCTGATGATGGAGAAGTTCCGCGTGTTCCACACCGAGTTCATGAAGAAGTACAAGTAGACGACGGCCCTCCCATTCGCTATTCCCTGCGCCACGCCCCCGTCTCGCATCCCTCTTCCGGCCCCCGCCTGCTGTGTTAGCTTTTAAAATAAAAATATTTTTTATTCGTTTTTTTTTTACTCTGTTATCGTGTCTTAACTTAAATATTTCGCCATACTGAATTCTACTGTGCTTTGATTTACTTTATTCACGAAATATACATATGTATGTATGTTAACTTGTATGAATCCCCCTGAGTTGTACGTATCCTGCGCAGGTTTTAGCCCCTGTCTCCAGTTAGCAATTAACCCAAGTGTTTAATTTTCGTAAACTATATACCTACTATATATACATTTATGTGTAGTCCTTGATCTTGATTGAATTGAATGGATTCCCCGGCAGACGCGTTGAAGCCTCTGGCGGCGAAGTGACAATAATTTTGTTGGAGCCAAAAAAGTAAGCTTTTTGTTTACTTTTGGCCCAAAATTCTGATATTGTTCTAGACGAAAGTTATATTTGCTTTACATATATACGTATACATGTTTATCCACACATACACATATTTAGCCATGCATGCGCTTAACCCGAATCGATCACGAAGAACATTTGATGTGTTGTGTCCTTTCGTCATTACTAATGTTACAGAAAAGATTTAAAGAAAAACGATGGAAAATATACGAAATAAATACATATTGTTAAATACTTAATGTACATGTGAGTTGACTTTTCAACAGGGGAGAGAACGAGCATCAGCTAATATCCTTCAGTGGTGAGATTACAAGGAATAATCGAAGGAAATACTGCTCAGGACATCAATATCAAAATGCGCCAGTGATGACTAGCCTTTCGGTTCCATGACTTATGTTCTACAAGTGTTTTACATGGATTTTTCGATATTCCATCTCGTTACAAAGTTAGATCCACAGATCTGAAACATTTTACTTTATTTCAACTTTAAAAAAAAATAGAAAAATACTTCATACTTTACTCAATAACTGGTACAAAATTCAAATTGCAAAGTCATAAGAGCTGTTTTGGAAAAACTTGCAAAAACAGACGCCTCTAAAGCTTCTTACTTTTTCCTCCATTTAAAAGAATCCCCAAGAACTTCTTCAATTCTCCCGTTTGAACAAAAAAGTAATTACAAAACAAGTCGTAAAATTTGGTTTTAAATTATGTTCAATTTATTGATCCTCTCTTCACTTAAATACTTGCACTTTCATCAATATTTATATATACATACGTGTATACATAGAAAATTCTTACGCTTTCTTTTATCCATTTCTCTTTTCATTCTCTTTGCTTAAACATTTTGTGTGGCGACAGATTTGGAGGAAAAACAAACGGGAGTTTAGAATGCGTGTCCTTTGATGTTACCTCCACCGATGCACTTGCTCATCCGCCTGTAGCTGCGCTCTTTGTGTGTTTCTGTGATGGTTGGTTGTATGCTGCACTCTCCTTTGCTTATTATTTTTTTGCTGAATTAAAGTCTACCAAAGTCTTAAAGGCTAAATACCAATATGCACCGTACGGTACAGTGGCTATACTTGCGACCCGTCCACATCGCAGGAGGCGGCTGGCTGGGCTGGGCTATGCGTTCTGGGTGCTGGATTCTGGGCTGTGTGCTGGTTCGGCTTCTGGGACGTGGGCGGGGCCAAGGACGATATTTAATTTTTTTTTTTTTTTTACTTTTTACTTAAACCAAGGAATCTTTTGTGGCTCTACGAGTTGGTCGCAACTCTGTGGGTCAGTAAGTAGTGGGTGTGTGTGTGTGTTTGTGTGTCTCTATATGTATAGATATATGTGAGTGTATAGTCCAGATCGGTCTTCCTCTGCGGCCTCATCTAGTGGCGATCCCTCGAGTCAGAGCGGCTGCGACGATCGCGCGAAAAGCTACGGCTGCGTGTCCTTGAGCGCCTTGGTGATCGGGATCTGTAATGAGACGGGGGGACGTGGGACGAGGTGGTGGCGGCGATGGAAAAAACAAATTCGCAACGCACACGGGCAGGAACCAGAGAAAGATAGGGGATAGGGAGAAGAGAAAGAGAGAGAGAGAGAGAGAGAGAGAGAGAGAGAGAGAAATACAAATTAAATAGATTTTGCACTGACAATTAACTTATCAAGGCGGTGTAGTAAAGTAACAATTCCTTAAGATACGTAAAGTTGAGAGAGCCTCGATCAAACAACACACAACTTGAACTGAGCTGGGCTGGGCTGACGGATCTGGCGGATCGGATACGGATCGGAGCTGATTTTGGAGCTGAGCTGAGCGGAGCTGAGAGCTGAGAGCGGAGAGCTGGCTGTTTTTTTTTTTTTTGTTTGATTTTACTTTTGGTGAAGGCTGGCTGAAGGTGCTTGAAGGTGGTGGAGTTTTTGAGCTGATCTTATTTTTTCGGATCTTTTTTGGCCCCGTTTACGAAAGCGTTGGTGTGACATTTACATAAAGTAGTTGGTGGTGGTTGGTTGGTTGGTGGTGGTTGGTTGATTGGTTGGCTGATTGGTTGGTTGGTTGGTTGGTTGCTTAGTTGGTTGATGAGCAGAGCAGACTGAGAAGACTGTTGTTGTTGTTCTTGTTGTTGAGTTGTAGTAGTTGAGTTGAGTTGTTGTAGTAATAGTAGGTTGTTGTTGAGTTGTAGTTTGGACAGTTGATACGATACTGATACTGAGTTGATATTCTGAGCTGATTGACTGTGACTAAGGTGGTGTTCATTGTGGCTGTTGGTGGTTTTTGGTTGGTGTGTGTAGTTTTTTATTTATTTATTTTGTTTTTTTATGTGAATATTTGGTGACTCTTTCTGATCTCTGTTTCATTCCGCATTCTTGCAGTTGCAGCAGCTGAAGAACGAGGGTCGGAGATGAAGAAGCAGTTGTGGGGAAGCATCAGTTAGCAGCAAGAAGGGAGCAGGTTGGTGGTTGTAATTGTGGTTGTGGTTGGTGGTCAGTGGTGCTCCTACCATCCGCGCGTTGTGGAGAGACTTGGAGCTTGAGATGAAGACGGAAACGAAGTCTTGAAGAGGGCCCTGCCTGCTGCTGATTCTGGTGCTTGGTGGGTCGGTTGGTTGGTCGGTCGGTTGGTTCTTTGCTTAATTGGTTCGTTGGTGAAGAGTCAGACTTTGAGTCAATGCACAAACAAGTAGTACATAAGTATATATACACTGTTTAGTATATATATAGACTATACAGAGCAGACAGTTAGCTTGAACAACATTATCTCAGTAGGTGTTAGGATACAAGAACGAAAGACAAAAAAATATTAGCAGAAACCATAATAAGAAAAAATAACAAACTATTTTGGTTAGAGACGTTTACGATTACGATACGTTTTCGTTTCGTTTGCCCGTTTTCTTTCATTTTTTATGTTTTTTTGGTTTTGTTTGGGGCGCAATAAAGGAGCAAACGGGGGCTGCGAAAGGTTTCATACTTGCTGTGATTGAAGGTATATTAGCGTAAAAGCATCCTCAATCTTGATTGATTTCAAGGGAAAGGTGCAACTACTGGGTGCGGTGGAACCAACAAGAGATCTACGGCGGAACCAAAGCCCAGAGGATTGAGTTCCGTCCAACACTATTGCTGGTTCCTGCCTGAAGGCTGCCTGCCTGCTGTTGGACTGGAGTAGCTGTTGTTGCTGTTGTTCTGGTAGCCGTAGCTGAAGCTGGTTGCTGATGCTGTAGCTGCACTAGAGATGACGAGTGATGAGGTGGTTGGTTGGTTGGTTGTTTGGTGGTTTGGTTGGTTGTTTTGTTGGGGACGGAAGAGAGTCGATGGACGGAGAAGTAGCAGACTGGCTTCGATATCGAGTCAGCAGGAAGACACAGCCGAAGATCTTGGAGGCGTTGGAAGTTGACATATTGAAGCGTTGCTCAAGTGGTGAATGTATAAATATATATTCTATATATAGTTATACATATATGAGTATGCAGAGATTTGGAGTTAGATTCTTGATGGAGTTTGGCCGGTACGGTTATGGAGTTGCTCTGTTGCCGCCGATGTTGAGGACGCAGTTGATCTTTTGGTGATTAGTGTTCTTAATGGCAGATTGTTGATTGTGTGACTTTAAGGCTTGTATTTTCTTGAAGCCTGAAGATGGGGAAAGGTTAAGGATGAAGGTTCTCTAGACTCTAAAATGCATAATGATCCTTCAGCTATTAAAATATTCATTACAAATCACCACTAACCTTTAACCTATTAATTTGAATACTTATCAATTTTAAATATGGATTTTTTGCAGAAAATATTTAACTTTTCGAGAACTTGACCAAGTGTTGTTTTTTTAGGCTATCAACCAACGGCTAATTAAAAACGATCTGCATACAATTTTGCGCTTATGAAACATTTGTCAGTTGGCCAAGCAAAGCGAGACAAAGTTCAGTACTAAAAATAGATTTCAAAATCTGGCGCTGCATTGTGCTGTTTCGTTGATTATTATGCATCCCTGCGAGTGTAGACTCCCTCCGCGGGGTAAGAAATAATGGTTCTGGACAGACCAATTCAACAGGGGGACTAATGAATGATGCGAGTGTGTTTGTGTGTGTGATGTGGGTGCTCTATTCTGGGTAGTAGTAGTTGCAGAGCTGGAGACGTTGCCGAGCTGAGCTGTGATGATTGCTGATTGCTGATTCGGAGCTCAAGGTGTGGGGTATTTGGTGTTGGACTTGTTGTGTTGTTGTAACATAGTGTTGCGGTTTCGGTCGTTTGGTGATGGGTTCTGGTGTTGTGTGGTCAGCGAAATATATCGAACTTGTTGAATATCTGACCAAAGCCACACAACGAGTTGCGTCTGCAGTTGTAGTTGTTGTTGGTTGTTGAAAACATGACTACACATGGCTTTGTTGGTGGTTTTGGTGTTGGTGAAATGTGTGTAATAGGAGGAGCAGGATCTGCAGTTGTACTGGTGGTGGTAGTAATAGTAGTAGTAGTGGTGAGACGTGAAGTTGTTCTTGTAGTAGCTGTTGTTCTTGTTGTTGAAGGAAGAGGAGTAGTAGAAGTTCTAGTAGTAGTAGTAGTAGCTGTTGTTGTTGTTCTTATTGTTGTTGTGCTTGTTGTAGTAGAAGAAGAAGACTTTATCCTGCAAAATGATTGGTGAGACCACATTAAAATTGGCTCCAAGCGTTCGTTTTACTTTATATATTTTTGAAAAGTTTTTTTTTCGCTAAAAACACAACAAACAAAAGGTTTTTTTCTCTACAACTCTATTATCATCTTGTACGCTCTACGGTTTTTGTTTCTATGTTTTTCTTTTTTTATTGAATTTCCTTTGGCTTTTGGTGCGAAATGAAAATTGATGAGAAAGCGCATTGAAATGGTTTGAATTGACCAAAAATCGACCGAATTATTCGTATCAAGCCTAGCATTTGCCCTCGACTGTGTGTGGACACCACTGTCCGTGTGCCCACAGTCTTGGACGCGCGCGCATACTACTGCCTGTGTGGGTGTGGGTATGTGTGTGCATGTTTATGTGTATATGTGTGTGTGTAATTTTGCTGGCCCCGCTTTCGTATGTATACGCGAATCGATTTTTCTCATGCATACACACACGACAGATCAAATATATACGTATTTTTTCCGCATATATGAATGCAAATATGATTCATAATTCCCCCGGTACTCACCTATAGCGTCCGCCGCCATCGCCAGCTCGAGTTCCGCCGCCAGCACGGGCTCCTCCGCCGCCTCCGCCTCGCGCTCCGCCGCCACCTCCTCCGCCTCCGCCACCACCGCCGCCGCCACCGCCTCGTCCTTCGCGAGAACGGCCCGAGGACATCTCGACGCGGATGCGGGTGCCACAGCAACGGGTGCCGTCCAGGCCGCGGGTCGCGTCCTCGGCGTCGCGGCGATCCTCGAACTCCACGAAGGCGAAGCCGGGCGGATTGCGGGCCACCCACACGTTGCGCAAGGGTCCGTACTTGCTGAACGCATTCTCAATCTCGTACTTGGAGGCCGAGGAGCCCAGGTTGCCCACGTAGACCTTGCAGGCCAAGTCCCATTCCCGATAGCGTGGCATCTCTCTGAGAATTTGTGTATCTGTGTGTTCCTTTCACTAGCTTGTCGCTCCTTCTTTCCCGTGTCCGGATTTCGTCCCGGGCTGCCAGGTGCCGAGTCTGTTCTCTCCTGGTGTCCGGCTCTTTGATTTTACAATGTGGAAGGCAGCTGCTTGCCCGTGAGTTTGCAGTTTTTCTACGCAGCAGCAGCGAACACACCCAAGCCAGAAAAAAATTTACAAATTTTGCGGAAAAAAGATGGCGTTGAACTAGGGATGGTCGCAATTCGAGCTAAAGACAGCGCTGTAGCTATCGATACATCGATATTAATTATATAGCAAATATTTTCATCAGAATTTGGATATACCTGTTTTTATACAGAAACAGGGGCTGCGTTTTACATTAATTGCAGAACTGCCATATATATCCTGGAAAAAACCAGCCATAAAACATTGATGGTAAAGGCAATCGATGTTTTGCAAAAGGCGATATATCGCTTATGAATTATCGACGGTCGCGGGGCGGTCATACTGCCAGCTGTCCCTATTATTTAATATAGGCACATTAATTTTGGCACATTTCATTTTTGGAGAAACTTCAATAAAATATCGAAACACAAAATGGCCAAGAGCCCGGAATCAATTGCACTGGAGCAGCTTGACAAGGATCAGATGAAGACGGTGAGTGGGCGGCAGTACTTGGCGCGTGAACTCCTCCCAAAGGCGGCGGCCAAGTGATGAATGAATGTGGTTTTGTACTTGACTCAATTTCCTCCTGTGCAGTTCTCCGACTTCCTGATGTCCTACAATAAGCTGTCCGAGATGTGCTTCACAGACTGCGTGCGAGACTTTTCCTCACGGGTCGTGAAGGAATCGGAGGTGAGTACTCCCCTGATCTTTGGAACTCATTCGGTCTGTCATGCGTGTGTGTTTGCAGGACAAGTGCTCGCTTAACTGCATGGAGAAGTACCTGAAGATGAACCAGCGCGTCTCGCAGCGCTTCCAGGAGTTCCAGGTGATCGCCAACGAGAATGCCCTGGCCATGGCCCAAAAGACTGGCAAACTTTAGATGGTTTTTAAATTCTAGCCTAACTAGTTTAGAATGTTGAGAGATGATGCATTTTTGCTGCATTTGTCAAAATAGCTGAGTAAAGGACGATTTGAAGATGTTAGCCCGGAGTTGCTATTCGATAATTGTGGTACTTTATTGCTGATTGATTGGTGATTGATTACGGTCTAGAGATCTTGTTTGAAAGACACAAGTGTGATCAGAAAGCGAACTGGAACAGGGTCTTCTTCCTATTCTTGTTTCGTTCTTTTTAGCGTTTCAGCCTCATGGACAGTTTATGATAGAATCGGGGGTGCCGCAGCTGCTTACGTGCTACTTAGTTATGCCTACAACTACGTTTAAGTAACGTTAAGACAGGGCCGTAAGCAAGTCCTCCGTTCCGTAAACCGGGCAACCGGAAACCGGACCCCGGAACTGACTACGGCGATCTCTAAACTAAGGTTTAATGCGCAGAAGCCATCGCCTGTGGCTTGCTACTCAATACTTAGGGCTACACACGGTTAGACGGTTCGCCGATGCGTGGTTCTTTCATTCGCTGGATGGGTTTGTCCTTTCAATGACTCGTGGTGGCGGCCTCTGACTGAAAGCCCTCAGCCTCTGTGACCAGGGCGTATTCAAGGATCACGCGACCTTCCTTGTACCTGCAGGAAATACAGTTATGAGTTAGTAAACGCTCTTATCATCATAATTTGACCAAGACTGGAGCCAACTTTCATACCTGCAATCTTTTCTACTCCCTTAACATACAGATAGACATGAAAATGTTACAAACTGGCCTGTTTCTTAAAAAACGGACGACTTTAAGACCAGATACAACTTGTTAAAGATAAATAACTTCTTTAGAATGAGCAAAATGAGCTTAAATTTTGTTTTGATGCCGAGTTTTGTACACATTTTGACATCGATGTCTTTGTTGAAATTGGTCTGACTGGATTTCTGTCATATTTTCTAGTTACTGTTTACTTTAGGCACTGCTCCTAGAGATTCTACTGGCCTTGCTGCGTAACTGCAGCTTAAAGTTACAGAATTGTTGAGCTCCAGGCTTTGGGATGCCAGGCTTTACCCACTTTTGCGACTCCTCCGTGGCGAACTCGTACATCCAGCCCAGTTTGGCGCCGCAGTTTTTGCACATGACATCGCGCACCATGTGGCGGCCTGTGAGCATCACCCGCTCCTGGATGTTGCTGAAGGTCAGGTTTACCACGCGCTTAAACAAATAGGCGCGTCCTGGAAGAATGACAAGGTCAAAAAGAGTTATTGCATAATCTGGCGGCGGGCGGATGTCTCTTACCCGTGGCGCCTGTGAAGCGTGTGCTGATCAGCTGGCTGCGATTGGTCAGGTTCGTGTGACACTGGGCGCAATTGAAGAGCTTGAGGCCCCCGAGATGCTCCAGAAAAATGCGTCCCATTGTGCTCCCTCTCGCTCTGCGACCTCTGCCTCTCTCTCGCTCGCTCGTTCGCTCTGCCCCTGTGTGCTGTGCGTGTGCGGGCGGTGAGTGTGTATGGGTGTAGGTGTGCGCGTGTGTGAGGAGTCGAGTTCCTTTGTTCCTATGCGGGAATAATGCGGGGATTACTTTGGGCCTTGTAACGCTCCTCCTTATCTCTTGACTGCTGCGCTTTTGTTTTGGACTCCCACCAACAATTGCGATCACACTGGCACGGCAGCCCCAACAGTGGGGTGGCCTTTCCAGCTGTTTGTGAGTGCAGTTGGTGGCATCGAGGCCGTAATTTGGCTGACTTACGCACTTGCAATCCGATGAAGATAACCAATTTGGGTTTTTAGAAATAGATGATAATGCGACGCTTGCAAAAAAAAAATCAACAAACGCAGTGGAATGCTTTCTAGGGTTGTCGCTGTGTTCTCCGATATCGATACAATATTTATCGGAACTCACAACAGTTAGGGATGGAGAAAAGAATGTCGTTAGACTATCAATGTTTCCTACGCGAGTTTCAGACTAATATATATACTTTAAATCACTAGTTACGGGCTTAACATTATTTTAAGAATGGTTAAGGATGCAAAATATACCCCAAATAGTAAATTAAAAAGTTTAATTAAAAATAAATAAATATGTATGAAAACCCTAACTATTCCTGTAAACGAATTTGTGCGTTTTTATTTAGCCAACGCCGGCGCTTATAAAAGAAAATTCATTTTTGATATGCATAGCAAACTAGTTTTAATTTTATTCAAATTTTGTTGGTACCCTTAAAAACTATCGATAACTCGAAACCGTCCAGCCCTGGGCCCAACAGCTGATTGCTACACGTGATAGGTGTTGTTGTTGCTGCTGTCGGCTCTCTACTGTTGTTGTTGTTGCTGTTGCGTGTCCGAGTTGCCTTTCAAAAGTCAAAATTTAGCAAAATTCGAAAGAAACGAACATGCGTGTACATTTTTAAAGGGACACCCCCGAACCACCGTTATTTCACACCACCCGAAACTGCCTCAACCCGCAACAGCAACTGTAGCCGCAACCGCATCCCTTGGACACCTGAGGAATATGGCTGGACCGCTGCTGACCGAGGGCTTCTAACAACATCAATACAATAACAAACGGGACACGAGAGGTGGACATTGCCTTGAGGACTCAATGCAATCGTTGCGCAGCTGTGCGGCCCGTGGCCTGCTTCTCTCCAGCGCCGTTCGCGGCTCAAGCCCGCGCAGTCTGCGCATCAGTTGGCCTCGGAGGAGCGGAACACCATCAGGAACTGGAGCCGGAGTGGGAGCTGGAGCTGGCACTGGAGAGACTGCCAGGATTGGCTTTGGAGGCGCCCTGCAAAAGCTGCGCGAGCTGCATACAGTTGCGTTTAGCAGCCGCTTCCTGCTCTTCACCAACCTGGGCATCTCGCTGACCCTCAGCTGCGTGGGCGATGTGCTGGAGCAACACTTCGAGATCTATTGCAAAGAGATCGAACGCTTCGAGTCCACCCGCACGGCCCACATGGCCATTAGTGGTGTGACGGTGGGCGTGATCTGTCACTATTGGTACAAGATGCTGGACAGGCGAATGCCCGGTCGCAGCATGCGCGTGGTGGCCAAGAAGATTGTGCTCGACCAGTTGATCTGTTCGCCCATCTACATATCGGCCTTCTTCGTCACTTTGGGCCTGCTGGAGCGGAAGGACAAGCATGAGGTTTGGGAGGAGATCAAGGAGAAGGCCTGGAAGCTCTACGCTGCCGAGTGGACCGTGTGGCCGGTGGCGCAGTTCGTCAACTTCTACTGGATCCCCACCCACTACCGCATCTTCTACGACAACATCATTAGTCTTGGCTACGATGTCCTCACCTCGAAGGTGAAGCACAAGCAGTCGCATCCGCACCTCAAGAAGCTACCCTAGCCCCACGCCACTCTCTGTCCCTTTTTTTTTTACTATTTATTTCAAAGCCCAACTCCTTGTAAATATAGACGAGTCCATGTTGTACAGACCAAGCACTGGCATGTGTGTATTATTTGGTTGTTGGGTTCCGGTTAATTTAAACGGAGAACCAGTTGCCATAAAGGACAGTTGCCTGCCGGCCAGCTTGCAGACGGGCAGGAAGAATCGAAATGGAAGCGGGAGCAACAGCAGGAAGCCCGAGCCCGTGTGCCATCTCTCGCTGCCGATGACGCACATCAGAATAAGAATCTCGGTGCGATGGCGATAAGAGTTTCCCTCTAGCAACAGCACCGGCCTGGCTGCTGGCAAACAGGCGATGTCAGTGGTGATTGGAGGCGGGGTGCCAGGCCAGGCCCACCTTATGCGTCTTCTTTCCATCTGATAAGCTCTGCTTGGCAGCCACTTCAGAATTTGCGGCACATTAAAAATAAATCAGGCAACAGCTCGAAAATACGTAGCTATAAATATAGATGGGGAGGGACACGTGAGGTATTTCTCACGAGAGACTTGACTTTCAAAGATTCTAACTGGAATCTATATTAATTTCATAGCTAATTGGCAAAGAGAGCAAGTAAATTATGGTAAATTAATTAGCAATAATTAACAGGTGACAAATGGATATATAAATAAATGCTGAAAGGATTCTCAATAATATGAGCTTTTGACTGGAATCATTATTAATTTAATAAGCATAAAACATACTTTTTGAAAAGGAATTGATAACCAGTGGTTTGTCTGGAATCAAACTTTAGTAAAAAATGATAATCCTTCTTTTTAGATAACACATAGTATAAAGTTGAAGAATTCTTTGTCTTTTGTTAGTTCAGCCTTATCATATCCCGAAATACTTTGACCATACGTCATCCCTCCTCCAGAAACCACCCAGCACTTATAGTATTTTATATACCTTTCATATATCTTATATACTATATACTATTCTTCCCCATATCCATTAATGACATGACCAGCAGGCCTAAGCTCTTATCTCGTTGAGTTTGCTTTTCATTTCAACAGCGTTTAATTAGAATCGTGCTTGACATTGATAATGAAAGTTGCCAAAAAAAAAAAGCCATGACAAATGAAGGTAGGAATCAGCAAAGACCCAGTCTCAATGCCATGTGGCAACGAAATCGAGTTCCTTGGCGAGCGTATAAATTCCGAGTCTCTTGTCTCATCTACTCCAATGTATTTCGCGTTCGATTTATTTGATTTTGCTTAATTTTCGCATAAATGTATTTGTGTCTGGCCTGGCGGTTCACAAACAAAAAACGAAAATGTAAAAATACCAGTCCCCCGGTACCTTTTCGAACCAGTTTTGTTTTGTTTTTTCTTTGACTGAGAAGATTAATTTTTAGCTTAGGTAGCGAGATTTAATCTTGTTTGTTTGAGACCGTTTTTCTTAAGAATTAAATATAATAATAATATAATTAAGAGTTCGTGTTGGGAACTTTTAAATTGATTTTAGCGAAGTTCTATTTATGAAATAAGTGCCAAAATTGTTCTAATTATTATTTAAGAACCAAGAAACTGAAAAATCTGTTTATTTAGAATTATATTAATAATTTTATTCATGGTATAATTTTCCTAAAACAAGTTTAGGAAAATCATTTGTTTATGAACTGTTTTATTATTATTTGGATTAAGCTGTCACGTTCTTAAAAATAATGAAGCTTCAGGAGCATCATTAATTATAATCTCTTCTAAAATACTTTTTAATTTCAAAACATTTTGTTTAAATGAAATGAAATGGAAGCTTCGATGAGATAACACTTTGAATTTCACAACTTGTTTGTGCTAACATGGCGTATACGTGATGTGTAGTGGAAAGATAGTTCTCGTAAGTAGGAGACTTTTATCTAGGCTTCGAATCAAAATTGGGAATCAAAGCATAAAAGTCTCCACAAATTCCCAATGCTTGCATGTTCCCATCAAACATATCTGCTGACGCACTGCGTCATCTGTCGCGATCCATGAGATAATCCACTCCCATCGCTCAGAGCTCTCGGATTGGTTGGATTTCAGGGCTCGTCTGTCCGCTTGTGGTCTCGCAGCAAAGATATATGAAAACAAATACGTACAATACATAAATATATGCAGAAAATTCATATACACAAGGAGAAAAATATGAAAAGCCTTAGAATTGTGTTAATTTTATAAAGTAACAAGAAAGAAAGCTAACTTTGGCCAGCCAAAGTTTGTATACCCTTGCAGGTAACAATAAAAATATATCATAGCTAAGCCAAAAATGCATTAATTTCGATTCGGAAAGCAGTTTTGTGTTAGTTTTTATTAATTTAAAAAAACTGCATACCAAATTTAAAATTTTAAGAAATCAAAATTTTTGGCCATTTTTGCTAATTGTAATGGTGTTACCCCTTATCAAATTTCGCAAAAATGGCCAAAAAATCGATTTCTTCAGGACATGTCTAGAAATATTCGCATGTTAATGCTGATCAAGAATATATATGGTTTATGGGGTCGGAAATGATTCCTTGACTTAGAAAAATATTATTTTGTATTATAAAATCTGATTTATATAATAAAAACTTCTTGATTTTTTCTAAAATTAAAAATATCATAACTCGGCCAAAAGAGCATTAATTTTAAATCGGAAAACTGTTCTGTGCAAGATTTTCTACAGTTAATACATCTGCATACTTCATTTAAAAATTAAAAAAAATCAATTTTTTATCAAAATCAAAAATTTTAATGATGTAACCCCTTATAAAATTTTGCAAAAATGGCTAAAAAATCGATTTCTTCCTGACATATCTAGAAAGAATCCCCTGTTGATGCTGATCAAGAATATATATACTTTATAGGATCGGAAACGTCTCCTTCACTGCGTTGCAAACTTTTGACTGAAGTTATAATACCCTGCAAGGGTATAAAAACCTATCCAGATTGAAGTGTTGATAATTTTCTAGGATATAAAAAGGAGTTTAGAACTTAAGTGTGTCCAAAACTGTGTTTAAGTTACTTTAATTTTAACTCTAATTATAACAATATTTTGGCTTAAATCTTTAGAGACCTTCTTGTAAAATTAAGCCCCTCAGAATCTTAAGTTATACTCTTGGCATTGCCTCGCAAAGTAACTTAAAATTTTACTGTGTAAACATATATATACGTATATTCCGAGGCGGGTTATATAAACTAGCGGTGCGGAGCAGAGCGGGATCGGCAAGTGGAGAGCAACACACGCTGGCTTTCGCAAAAGAGCCAAAGAGTCAGAGTCGCAACGGGCAAAGAGCGCAAATAATTTACGCAACCGGCGGCAGAACAGGTGCCATGGCACCCATACACACATTAGGCGCTCGTCCATGGAGATCTCTGCTGGTATTTGGCTTTGGTTTCTATATACATATATCATTCAAATTGGACACTTGTGGACGACGATCTGGCGCTGTGGCGTTGAGGCGATGTGACGCTGTGCCGCCTTTGTTTGACTGATTTACTCTCTGCCAACTAGGCACATTTTTTGTGTAGTAGTCGTGTTTTTTTTTTTACATATTTATTTCTTTATAATTCGAGTGCGCCCGGCAAGCCACGCGCAAATAAATTGCTACTCCGCCGCTCGCCGCCAAAAAGGTGGCATAAATTCAGAGATTCAGAGAGAAAAAATGATGAACTTGTTGCTGACCCGTCTCGTGCAAGGGAATTTGGGGGAAAAATATGCCCCGAAAGTATGCTTCTATTTTGGGCAGCTAAAGGATGTCCTGCGTTTCATGAGAAGGGTTTTCTGCGAATATGTATATTTATATATTATATTATATATATTTAATAATCGTTTTATTTACACCTTTGATGAGTTGAATAGATAAATAGTTTTAACAATGGAGTTTCAGAAGATATAAAATTATTATATATTATATTAGTTCTAAAAAAAATTCTTTAATAATATTTTATATATATTTATAACTTTCCTTATAAGAATCAATGCCCACCTCTTCTATTTATGCCTTAAAATACAATTATTATTACTTTCTTTACTATTATCTTATAAATTGTTTGTGATTTTTGTAATTTATATTTGAATCCATTATCCGACCATCTATACCCTCATAATACCCTGCAAGTGTCGCATGGCAGCAACAAGAGCCGGCCAAAAAGTAAGAGCTTCACAACAAAAAGCACACCGTCTCAAACTAAACGAGTGTACATATGAGAGGAGAGCATAAACAAGAATTTATATATATATGTACGTATGTGGGTATTGTATATAGTTTCTTTTCGTTCCCTTTTATTTTTTGTATCGACTTGGAGAGCCACACGTGTCGCAGACTGGGCGGTAATGCCTTCTTCAATATCATTATCACCGCTTCCACAGATCTCAGTGACTCCTTTTTGGGGATTCTTTGCGTAAAGCAAAAGAGGGGCTCGTCCCGGGCACGCGACTTGAGAAGCCACAAAAAGCCATAAAGACCGATCGTTAAAAGATCGTAAAGCCGTATGATTGCGACGCTGGTATATTATTTAGTTTTTTCTCTTTGTTGTTGACTTCTCCGGCTTCTATCATTCTTTTCTTTTTCCTCGTCCCCAACCTTGAAAAAGCTTAAGCAATTTCGGAAGATCGACCAGCGAGGGTGGAAAAGATACGCGGGAAAAAACATAGAATCAATAAGAGAGATAGTCGGGGCAGCTGGTAAACAGCAGAAATTCTGCTCTTTTTTTATATATTTATTTGCACTGCTATTTGGCTATTTTTGAATGCCAAAGATCGACAGTGAAAATCTTTAGACGGACGTCGAGACCTTGGGCAGTAAAAAATGTATCCCGAGATGCGGACAAGAAAATAAAGAAAGCTCGCGTAAGCAAATAAATCACTTGCCAGAGCGCCCACGATTCTTGGGCACCATAAATATCCAGTCTATATATTATGTACAGTGCGGATTTCCATAGAAATGTGACCGAAATTGAAGCCATAAATTCGGGGGAAAGAGGTTGATTTATAAAGGGATCATTAGAGATTATGGATTTTATATAAGAATTACAAGAACAAACTTTACACATGCTAATGCTTTTTTTTCCTTTAATCTTTTCTCGCTCATGACTTTATGGTTGGTTTTCTGACTTCTTTGGTTAGAAACGCATATAATTTTGACCAACAAGTGCTAAATTCTTAATACTGAATCCATTTTAAATTAAAAGCAAATAGTGGGTATAACACACAACCAGTTACCCCCTTTTGAGAGCTCCATCTCTCCTCTGGAAGTAAATAACCTCTTAATATGGCCACAGTCAAATGATAAAAATAAATAACTACCTAATAAATGTCGCAATAAATGCCGCTCGCCGGCTGAGGGAAATGCAAATAAATCTGGGAAATCGCCTGACTAATTATCTCGCTCTGACATCCGGATTCATAATATCCCAGGATGACTTGCGTATCCATAATCAACACGAATGACTAAATGCGTTATCACTGTTGTTTTGGCCGTGAATAATTTGTCAGGAGGTGTGGTGAATGCTGATCAGGATGGATCGGGGATCGGGTGTCAAGGGGAACAGTATCTCTCCGGCGATAAAACCGATCGCGATCATGTGCTTCTGCTGCCGCTTCTGCCCCGGTATCTGTATCTGTATCCGTATCTGTATCACGGTTTTATCTCTGCCGCTGCTGCTGCCCAGTGACAGCCAAAGCCCCGGAAACGTGTATCTTGTGATCGCCAGAGGGAGTGGCCGTCCGTACTGGAGGAGGTAGCTGATATGGCTGATACTAGCTGCCCGCAAATATTTTCGGGGGGGCGTGTGCCGTACCCGCGCCGCTCTCTGACGTCAATGGAAAGGAAGATCCATCAGCTGACAATGCTGACTAAGGAAATGCGAATTTATATATTTCGTTATTGATAATAATTTAAGCTAAGTAAATCTGTTAGATAAACATATCTCGAAGTATGCATTTCCCACTGTTAGTACCGACTTTGATCTCAGAGCGTGGCCGAGTTTGTGAATATTTGGCGCTAAATATCGGAACTGGTCATCCGATTGGAACTGCGTCGTTCGGAGAACCCTTTACCCCCTGGATCGGATCGGAATTGGAATCAGAATCGAAATCGTATTGAGTTTCCCGGCAGGCGGAGGGCGTAGTGCGGTGGAGCGGTGCCACCATTCCAATTACCTCGACACAGTTGGTTGCGATTAATGCGGCGCTCGGTTTTGACGTCACCAGTTGCAGTCAGCCCCCGTCGTTGTGTCCTCCGCCCCTGATCCCTTCGATTAAGTGCGTAATTTACGAATTTTAAAATCTCCCAAACGAATTTTAATGGCGACTCTGTAACAGGGGAGTACATTTGGGGAAAATATTTACGAAAATCCTACAAACAGGCATGAGAGCATCTCGGATGACGCGGTCGACTGTCGAGTGACAGCGAAAACAAATTCCCGCAGAAAGTCAGCAAAACAATAACAATAACAGAATAACGAGTGTAACGAACAAAACAAGTCGAAGCAAAAAAAATATGTGACCACAGGGCGGCAGGGGGTTAAGGCAAGCATATTGCGTATACGCCGTGTGGTGCGCCATGAATTCCGATGCCCACAGGCGGGTGCCAGCCATCGAGTAAATTCAAATGGTTTGCTTTTAAAAATAACTTTTTTGTATAATATATTTAAAATAAAATATTAAAATCAGTTTAATTTTATTATTAGAAGCTCGCCTACTACCCCGATTTCTTATTTTCGCATACAAGTGTGACTATTATTTTGCACCGAGCTGTTTGTACCTTCATCTGTGTTTGTATCTGTATCGGTGTTTGGGGCTCGTTTCAGGCGAACGGGCCTCCAAAACACACACATACAGGAATACACACCGACGCGAATGCGGAGAGCCATTCGAGACACACCTCTTTATCACACACACACACACAGGCATTGCGTCCTTGATCGTGCACAAAAACAATGTAAGCAGTGTAAGCAGTGCAGCAGTTCAATGACTTTTGCTCTCGTTTCACTCGTTAAGATATGTAATATGCAGTGTAACGAGTTGAGTTAATGTAATATGCAGTACGGGAAGTTAGTTCACGCCCCTTTATTTCTCTCAGTGAACGACACCTTGACTTGTTATTGTTTATCTGTTGGTTAGTTACGTGCTTCGCTGGAAATCGTTTATCAAGTTGTTTTTGCCAGATTCTGTTTTCCAAGGGTTTTTTGTTGTTGTTGTTTTCGAACGCTCGAGGGTAAAAACCCATACAAAAAATAGGACGTCCGTATTGTAATACCTTTGAAATATCACATAAATTATACAAACTATACATTTTAAATATAATGGTTTTTTAATAAATTAAACGATTTGTCTTTTTAAATAATAAGTCCTGCTTGGACGTACTTTTTTGTACGGTGTACGTCCCTTTACCTTGGCCCAAATAGCATCGGCATATGGATATCCTGATGGCGTGAGCAAAAGAGAAAAGGAGACTACCTACTGAAGGTCGCCCACTACAACAACTGGCGCATGACCTAGTGACCAGAAGCCCAGTGAGAGATAGAGAGCGACCGACACACATTACAACTGGTCACCGGGTAACCGAGTGGGAGGCGAGCCCCCGCCCGCACTTATCCATCGTCTATCTCGCTCCGGCGTGCGTACATTGACATTGAAAAGCGCTCAGAGGAAAATGAAGAAGAAGAAGCAGAAGAAGCCGCTAATTTATTTGTTTATCAACCAGTTCAGCAGCCGAAGAGCAAGAGAGGGAGAGTCGGAGAGGGCGAGAGGCAACTAGAAGGAGAGCGATGTAATAAGTGGCTAGCTCTTCAACAGATCGCGCTCTCACTGTCCCGCTCTTAAGTTACGTGAAAAAATCTTACAAGCTTACACATTAACGAATTACAAACTTGTTGCCTCTTATCACGGCAGCGATCGTGATGCGGCTGATTTAGATATTGCATCAGCCAGGATTAGAGGGAGATTTCGTCTGTCAAATCCGTGTTTTTCACAATCTCCTAAACACACACACACGCTCGCACGCGATTATCGTTATCAGTTGGGAAACTACAGGCAGGAAGAAAACAGGAAAATAAAAAATCTAAAGGGAAACGTGCACGTCATCTTGCGGCCGTAAAACACACACAGTTTTCCCCACACATTTTCCATTCATTTATTATTTTTGCGTGGTAAAAAAATGGTAAAGAAAATCGAATGATTTTAGGCAGGTAGCGGCAGAAGATGAAGGCCAAGAACAGGCAACGGAGAAAGTGACAACTGATAACATGTGTGCGTGGAACAAGAAAATCCCTACATCAAATGTCCTGCCGACTGTTAAAAGAAATCAATCGAGATATGATCGATATTTGTAACGAAGGATTAAACTAACTCTAGTTATAAGATAAAAGAACTTTAAAAGTTTAAGAGAAATATGTACATAGATCATTTTTTACAAAATGTGTGAAAATTCTAAGCCAAAAAAATTTGTTTAAAATAATTATGTATGTAATTTTAATTAAATTTAAGAAACTTAATCTTTTTTCTTTTCTGCTTCAAAATACATGTATTAGTGCCGTTCAAAAACTATTACTTAAATACGAACCCACTATATAATATACCGGCTAGAACATATGCCTTTGTGTGCTCACCGTTTTAATGGAAAAGTACACACGAGCGGCGCAAACAAAGAACTAGAACCAGAAGAGAAACCGTCCGAAAAATCCAAAACTCAACTCGAAGCAAACATGTCAGCAAGGCCAAAAAAACCGAAAAATAATTGCCCGAAATTGTCGAGGCAAAAACAAAAAGCCAGCTAAAAAACGAGAAAAAATGCCCGCCGAAATCGGCGATCGCTGCGCCCAAATAAGTATGCGCAGCGGAGCTCATGGGGGGTATACACCGCCCCTACCCACAACCACCCGCACCGCACCCCCCCCTCACGAAGACCGAGGCGATCGATCGCGAAGAAACCCGAACAAAAGCCGAAATCGATTCGGTTTAAGGGAGCGACCGAAAAATCATTCGATTTTCGGCAACTTACATTTTGGCTACACTGTCACAACAAATGTACAATACAAAACGTTTTAAAAATATTGACTGAAACACCGGTATTTAGAATAATCTCTTGTTCAGGGTAGAGTTCAAATATATTCATTTTCCAAGAAGACTGTTGTTTTGAAAGTACTTATCAGTTACTTAAAAAATATACTATTAGTTGTTATTAAAATCCATGATTTGTTTATTATTGCTTTAAGAAATTAATCAACAAATTACTTTGAATAATAAGGTGTATAATAAATTTTGTGTTGACTACGTCGGTTGTGCTTAAAAAACAAAGAGTTTTACTTTTTTTTATTAAATTAAACTGTAAATTAAATTTTATTATGGGTGTTTTTTATATATGTAAGTATGCCCTCCTCCTGATCAATGATCAATATGTAGGTTTATTTTTTATATTTGAACAGGTGATGAGCTATAGATTTTTACAAAAACTGAAGCGTCAGCTTATTTTTGTTAATTTTACTAGTCATATTCACCGTAGCATTGTACATATTTTAATGACAATAACAAGAATTTATAAGAGAGTCGCAGTTTTGTATCTCATTTAGCGATCTATCTTTTCAACTTTTCTAGCGCAGTGTATATGGTTCTCACTCGCTCGCAGGCCGCCCGCTCTCTTAGCGGCCATTCCTGCGCCGCGCTCTTAAAAATGGCGCTGGGACGAACGGTAAACGGGGCGATAATCGTACGACCCACACGCACACAGGCGCGCGCCAAGAGCTATACATAGAGGAGCGCTCGGCGGCAGAGCTCATTTCTTGCAGAGACTTCGTGCCGTTCAGATCGAGTGAAAGGCAGAAAAGAAAGCAACTCGAAGCCACATCGAATCATCGAGTGAAAGACAACCATTTTTTTACTGTGCAAAGTGCAGTTCGCTCCGCGCAATTACAACATTACACCCACACACACGTAGCCAAATCGGTTCGCGAAAGTGCGACACAAAGTGCAAGTGCTAGAAGCGCCGCAAGAGCTCGAGGCGAAGAGCAACAAAGAGAGTTAAAGAGTCTGCAAGAGCAGATCCAGAAAGAAAGAAAGTTACACTGCAAAAACCAACAAGATGACGACCAAAATGGCTATCAACGCTAAGGTTTGTAATCAAAATCAAAAAATTCGAATACCAAACATTACTATCTCGCGTCGCCGCCTGTTTCCAAGCAACGCCGAAAAAAGCTGAAATCTCGGCAAGTTAGCAACAGACAGAAATCGAAATATTGGCGGTTCCCCTATGAATATATGCAAATCACGGCGACGCTCGCTTCATCTGTTTATCAACGCACGACAAAATTAAAATAAAGAAAAAAAAAACTCACTATAAATAAGAATTCCCAAATTCACTTTGAACTTGAGATAAAAGAAACTGAACAGAACACGGTTATAAATTTATGCAAAAGGTTACAAGATTAATAAAGTGTCAGAATGGATTTAACTATGATCTAAAAAAAATGATTTTAATCGTGGTCTAAAAAAATTTAAAAAGTGTATTGCTAAGCTGTGTTCTAAAAAGGTTTTGAAGTAATATATTTATTTTAAATATTTCTTCATTCTACAAAGTTCTAAAAAGGTTTTAAAGTATAATATTTATTTTTTAATTAATATAAAGATTTAGCTAACTTAGTGGGCTAAATATTTATTCAGTCCACAAAGTTCTAAATTTTTGTATGTCAAACTTTTCCATAGCTCTAACCACTGGACTTGGCCTTATAGACACAGATATTATTTCCGAACAATCTGCCACGCTCCCAGCTCCAGACCACTTATAAATAGAACCCATTAATGTTTTATTTTGGACATTTATGGCCTGTCGTTATCGCCCTGCCCCTGATTCCTCGAATCCCTCGCACTTGCCAGATAAGCTTCACCCTTGAATGGGCAGACATGTAGACGACACATTCGATTCTTCTGTGGCGCCCAATTTTTCAACGGGTTTCTCGAGTTTTCAAATAAATCTAGTTCGTTATTTTTGGCTGATGCAATGCCGACCAGTGCTGACAACAGTTCGGACCACTTTGTTAGTTTAGTTTAGTTTAGTTATTTTTTGGCTTAGCCGATAGTTTGGGGCGATTTCATCAGCCATCGAGATCCGCCAAGGAGACCGGAGATCAGATCGGCATCAGCAAAATATACGAAATACGGCCGTAGATTAGCTCTTGCCGGAACCGAATCTAAACTGCTGACTCTCGTCTGACCCGGAATGTAGACTATAGCCATAAACTGGGGAGTTACATCAGTCCAAGCCCCGCCAACGAGATCGTCTGCCTTGCAAATTGGAAATTAATGAATGTGCAAATCATTTTCGGGGGTCCGGCGACAATGCTTTCGGGTCTAGACCCCGAAATTAGCATACCATCATTTAATGAGAAGCGAAGATTTATTGCCCTACCACATGTGGAACGACTAAACCCTAAGCTTAAATATTTATTACAAACTTAAATAGAAATATAAAAATAAATATAACCACAAATATGGCAACCCTCTTTACACATTAAATGTATTTATTTAACATTAAATATTGCTCTGGGTATTTAGATCTCTTGTTAATGCTTATGTCTGCCCTTGTCATCCTGCAGGATATTTTCCGCAACCAGCACCGCCTGATCCGCTTCATCGAGAAGTCCATCCGGCTATGCAGCAATCAGTCACTGAAGGCCGCCCAGCAGCAGCATCAGCAAAAGTCGTCGGCCGACTTCCAGATCACCGCCTCCGTGGACACACAGTACGCCAGCGGTGCCCCAGAGCCCATTAAGCATGACAAGGATCTGGGCCATCAGTTCCGTGCCTCCCAGCTCTCCGTGCGCTTGGCTGCCCCCGAGCAGCTGCACGCCAAGCCGGACAACGACGAGGAGCTAGGCTTCGGACGCCTCTTCACCGACCACATGCTAAAGATCTATTACCATAAGAGCCTAGGTGGCTGGCAGAAGCCAGAAATCACGCCGCTGGAGAACCTGGTGATGCACCCGGCCGCCAAGGTGCTGCATTACGCTGTCGAGGTGAGCATTACTTCTGGTGTATTCCCCACTATATTCACGACTGGTACCAATATCGAATGATGTTGTCGAGAACTCATGGAACGTGTGTTTACATACGTGACTCTCGAACCAGTCGCTTCTTCCCGTAAACCGTAATCCATAATCCGTCGGCCATAATCTCGCTGTCAACAACAACGCGTCGCACGTGTGGCTTATGAACTGACGTCATGCGGTTTATATATAGTATATAGTATATTGTATGGGCAGAATCCGAATCAAGATCACAGTCATCCGACTGTTGTCAATGGTGCCAAGTAGTCTTATCACTCATCCAAATGCCATTTCCAATCTGATTCCATTGCAGCTCTTCGAGGGCATGAAGGCGTACCGCGGCGTCGACGGCAAGATTCGAATTTTCCGGCCGGACATGAACATGAACCGCATGAACCTGGCCGCCCAACGCTCCGGCCTGCCCACGTTCGAGGGCCCGGAGTTCGTCAAGTGTCTGTCCCGTCTGCTGTCCATCGACTCCGAGTGGGTGCCGCACACGGACACCGCCAGCCTGTACATCCGTCCCACGCTGATTGGCATTGATGTGAGTAGCTCCTTAACTGCTGGGATGTGAGATTTTTTGACCTGACCAACCTATGTATCTGTTTATCCGCTTATAGCCCACTTTGGGAGTGGCCTCCTCGGACTCAGCCCTGCTCTACACGATCCTCAGCCCTGTTGGCAGCTACTTCAAGACGGGCTCCTCGGGCGCCGTTTCACTCCTGGCCGATCCCAGCTACGTGCGCGCCTGGCCAGGCGGCGTTGGCAATCGCAAAATGGGCTCCAACTACGCACCCACCATCAATGTCCAGAAGGAGGCGGCAGCCAGGGGGCTGCAGCAGGTGCTGTGGCTCTACGGCGAGAATCATCAACTCACCGAAGTGGGCACCATGAACATCTTCATGTTCTACGTGAACGATCAAGGAGGTGAGTCCAGCCCAGGGAATGCCCTGCAAAACATTCTACAAGTTTTCTGTTTCTCTTGTTTTCCAGAACAAGAACTGGTTACCCCGCCGCTGAGTGGCCTGATCCTGCCTGGCATCACACGTGACTCCATCCTGCGCATGACCCGCCAGTGGGGCAAGTTCAAGGTGTCCGAGGCGACCATCACCATGCCCCAAGTCTGCGAGCTGCTCAACCAGGGAAGGGTAAGTGTGCCCCTTGAAGGTTTTCGCCGAGATCTAATCGGATTTCCTCTATCTTTTTACATAGCTGCTGGAGCTGTTCGGAGCGGGCACGGCGTGCGTGGTTAGTCCGGTGAACCGCATCAACTACCTCGGCCAGGACCTGTACATACCTACCATGGAGCAGGAGAAGCCCGTTCACGAGCTGATCCGCGACACGCTGACCGACATCCAGTACGGCAAGGTGGATCATCCGTGGTCGGTGGTGATTGACTAAGCTCTAAGCCTCGTTATCTGTTATCCTGTAGATCCTGTATGCCCCTACACCCTTCCCCCTACCCCCTTCCCCCCTCCCGTACCGTGTATTAGTAGGATTTAGTTGCCAAGCGTTTGTGGGTTGCCAATGTGCTCGAATTTGTTTCGTTTGTTGTGCATTTAGCGATATATCTATCTGCATCTGTCTATATAATATTTAGCGTAGCGTAGGAAGTCCAGATTTCACTATATGCGATCGTTTAAGTTGCATTTAAATGTGTATTTATTTATTTATATGTCAGGAATTCGAATTGTACATAATTCCCAAACTTACCACGGTTCAATGTTAACGGTTAGTTTTTTTATTCTCTTTATTTTGTATAATATTTTTAGTTTTTTTGTCTTTTTTTTTTAATTTCTATACTATTTTTTTTTATTTTGTTTTCTTTCTGCGTAATCTGTTTCTTTTAAGCTGTGTGCATGCTTATGAATCGTCTTTTTGCGCTTTTACTTCCAAGCAGCGTCGACAGCAAAGCAAAATTACAAGAATTAGTTAGGAAATTTCGGAAATGGAGCGAAGTTAGAAGGAGAGTAGATCCAAAAACAAGTTGAAAACGTACCGGAGGCGAATGCATTTATTAGTGAGTAAGTGATCGAGGTGTGTTCTTGGAGGTAAAAGCGGCACGAGAGGAGCAGCAGCAGTCGGCGGCTGCGAGCTGTGACTAAAGCTAATCTATACCTGAACCTGTCAGTAGAACTTAGGCCTAGGCTGTAGACCTAACCCCAACCGAATCAAGCTGTATACTATATGTACCAACTTTAGCAGTTAAGTGAATCCATTTATTCCACAACGAATAAAATATGATAAAACCAATTGTTGTGTCTCTTAATATTGTTATTAAAATTAATTGTTATATTATGTTTAAAACTTAAAGTCGTATTTTCTAATTACACCCTTACTTGGGGATATTACAAATTAAATTTAACATTGCGCAAAATTCTCTTGAAAATGTTACTAGGCAAGCGCTCCTCGAAACATGTTGAGCAACATCCATTGGTGCTGTCAACATGGCGATGTTGCTTCGGTTGAGAATGCACAGCAACTTTATTGCTAACACATGTTCATATAAAAATATACTCTTTATTGAAAATCTTGGCCGATAGCGAAACAAATCACATATTATTCTCACACGACTAAATCATTTAGCTGCCATAGGAACGATCATTGGTTAATGAAGAGAAAAATGAAATGTATTATTATAATTTAAGGTTTTCTTATTTAGAACAAAAAATACATTAATTTTACTGCCAAATTTAAATTTAAATTTAAAATGATGATTAGTCGCGACATATAAAAAAATACATAAATTTGATCGCCAAACACTTGCTGCTGCTGGGCGCCTTGTTGCGTTTTCTGCTTGCCTGGTATATTTATTTTATTTATATATGTATGTCTGGCTAAAGCTCACAGTTCTAACAAAGAGCAACGATTAAAATAACTCAAAACCCCAAAAGAAAACAACATATGTTGTTGTTGTTAAATGCATTTATTGTAAGAATATTGTTTTTATTGTTGTAGAAAAAACAAGGCTTCAATTTGGACATTTTCAGTACAAATTCATACATTTCTGGGAGTCAAGTAACAGGCGAACAGAATCAGCAGGAGGTGGATTTACATTGGTGCAAATCAATATTTTCACTCAATGTTAATACTTCCACTCATTGCTTTCACTCCTCGCCACAGATCGGCTCATCTGTGTTCGAAAGTTATTCGAAACGGAGAGACGGACCAATAATGAAAGCGGGAGAGCAGCGGTTAGCATAACTCTTTGACTCAATGGATTTTCAGAGCTGCAAGTGACCTACGGTCTCCGCTCTCCTGCTCTTTGTTCGCCAGTTACGGTCTTCGCGGATTTAGAGAGCCGAAATGAGTGCACAGCGTTGTTTTTACTCAAATTCAACATTCCTCACTCATTGCACAGATCAGCTCGCTGACTCTTTGAGCGCAACGATTAAAATAACTCAAAGACCCAATGAAAAATAATAACTGTTGTTGTTGTTAAATGCATTTATTGTAGGAATATTGTTTTTATTGTTGTAGAAGCAACAAGGTTTCAATTTGGACATTTTCAGTACAAATTCATACGTTTCTGGGAGTCAAGTAACATGCGAACAGAATCAGTAACAGGCGAATTTACATTGGTGCAAATCAATATTTTCACTCAATGTTAATACTTCCACTCATTGTTTTCACTCTTCGCCACAGATCGGCTCATCTTAGTTCTACCGTTCTGTGTTCGAAAGTTGTTCGAAACGGAGAGACGGACCAATAATAAAAGTGGGAGAGCTGCGGTTACTATAACTCTTTGACTCAATGACTCTTTAGGAGCAACGATTAAAACAACTCAATTTACCGAATTGCTCAGAGCTGCCGTCAGCTACGGTCTTCGCTCTCAGGCTCTATGCTCGCCAGTTACGATCTTATGGGAATCAAAGAGCAGAGATGAGTGCAAGGCAAAAGTCGCACTCAACGACGATTGCACTCGGATCAGCGCATCAGTTCACATTCACTCTTTTGCTGTTTGTTTCCAAGTTTCTCAAAATTGAGAATATAGCAATTTATTCTACAATATTCGGGGAACTATGAAAAAGAATGTTTTTGTTGTAAAACTGTGTTGTTGTACAACAGTTTTATTGTTGTTGTAGCCAAAAGCCCGACTTCAATTTGTACATTTTCAGTACAAATTCATTAACTGCTGGGAGCCAAGTACCAGGCGAACAGAATCAGTAGGAGGTGGATTTTCTTTAGTGCAAACGAATTTTCCACTCAAATTTCGATATTTCTCTGATACGGTATTCGCAAGTAATGGGTTGCACTCATCTTTACTCTTTAATTTGCGTAAGACCGTAACTGGCGAACACAGAGCAGGAGAGCGAAGGTCAGCAGCACTCGCAGCGCTGAGCGGAATCGTAATTAAAAGAATAAATAACGTGCTCTTAACTTTGCTGCTTAATTCCCCGAAGACCGTAACTCACGAACATAGAGATGAAGAGTGAAAATGAGCTGATGCGCAGCTCATAGTTAATTGAGTGTAAGTAATATCGTAATTTGAGTGAAAATATTCGTTTGCACAAACGTAAATCCACCTTCTGCTGATTCTGTTCGCCTGGTACTTCACTTCCAGAAATGTATGAATTTGTACTGAAAATGTCAAAATTGAACAATAAAAACAATATTCCTACAATAAATGCATTCAACAACAACAGTTGTACTTTTGTATTGGGTCTTCCTTCCTGACGACCCAAAGGCTATTTAATTAAACACTCATTTTGAATTTTTGTATTTATTATTTTCGTTTCTTACATTTTCAATTTCGTTTCCGTACATTTTGAATGCGTTTATTAAAACTCGTAATTTTGTTTTTTTTTTTTAGGATCAGTTTTGTGTTAAAAAATGAAAGGCTAACAATCTTTTAAATGAGCTCTATTTGCTTGACATAAAACGTGTGTATGTGTTTTATTTTATTGTTAACGTAGTACTATTAAATATATTAAATTTTTTTTTTTATTGCTGCTGCTCATAGTTTTTTTTTTACTTTTTTTCTGTTTTCAATTACCAGAAGTGTTAATTGTGTTTAATTGTTGAAATTTAAAATCGAAAGGTACAATTTGTGGTTAATATTGATTTTGAAGCATTTGACATCAACTTGATTTAGTTAGTTTATAACTGGCTGTAAATTTATCCCTATTCGTTACGAAAATTGGCAAATTAAATTCGTTTATGCACCCAGCGAGTGATCAGTTAATAAAAGGCAAAGAACCCAATGGGAATTGCTTGAATAGATGAATGCTGTGTCTTTTGATTAAATCGGTTGCTTAGTTTTAAACAATAACAAATGCCGTGTCCTCTCAAATGCCATTAAATGAAAATCGATCTCAAGGTCAAGGACAGTGTCCCAATGTCCCAAAGGGGGCAGAAATCACATTGGAATTAAAGTTAGAGGTGTACTATACTAAGTTGTTGCTAAAATCCTATCCTAGGGGCTGCGGCAGTGTTCCAAAAACCACTTTTGTTAACTGGCGTGCTTGCTTGGTGAATGAATAAAGAAAATAAATCTCCATTGGTTTCAAATCCCTGAAAAAAAATGTAACTTAAATAAAATAAATTAAAATTTTTATTGTGTTGAAACTAAATCGTTAAAGTCTCTTTTTCTATCAAGTTTCTGCGTGTTTAATATCCAATGTGATTTCCACCACCCCCAAACCTAATGTTTAATTGCAAATTGGGGTCTTAAGGGACGAGCTAAGAGAAGCCTTGAAAGGCTGCCTAAAAGTATGCTTTGATATTCAAGCAAACTTTCAGGAACCTTTCCAAGGCTACACCAACCCAATATACATAACGGAACTTCGTTGTGATTTCTATATTATTCATTAAAGTAACAATAACAAAAACGAAATGATGCCTCAGGTTATCGGGGAAAGATGGGGGATCGTGTCTATATAGAGATTGGTATATGTATAACAAACTTTCCTTGCTTAGCTTGAGAGAGAGTGAGAGAGATATATAGATAGATAGAGAGAGAGAGAGAGAGACTGAGTGAGTGTGTGTCTTGCGTGTGACCGAGTGAGTGAGGGAGAGAAATGCAATGGGTGTCCTTAATTGTTGTTGCAATTTTTCAATGCAGCCCTCGCAGCGTTCCGTTCTTAATTTTCAACCAATTTTATATTTGTATTTGAGCTTTAACAATTGTCAATGATTTCCGTTTCCTATTCGGCTTAGTTCTCCTCCCCATAGATTATATAAACAAATTTAACATTATATGCATGCTCGTTACGTTTGACTTGATTTGGATTTTGCTAGCTGCAAATATCAATATATATATATACATATACATACATATATATATATATCAATATATATATATACATATACATACATACATATATATATATATATATATATCAATATCAATCAATTGTTTACTTTTACATAATATCCTTTACCTTTCTTGTAGACTGCAATTACCTTCTCGCATTCGCCTTGCTATGAATGTATATTTTCATTATATAGGTGTATAATTAGGCTATAAATATTTGATTCTCCGAATGATTCCTCCTTCTGTCAAAATGTGGATATCCAAATAAATTGGTAATTATAACTACAAAAATTTAAAAGTGAGGCTGAACTCGGCTGAACTCTGGCTCCGGCTAAAATCGTCCCTGACTAAAGTCTAACTGAGCGAGAAATCATCGTGGGACCCACAACGATCGCCTGGGAATTACAATATATATAATATATAATTTGGTATTACGTCTATTACTGATACGCTACTGGGTATCGCTATGAGGTTGCATCTACTCCGCATGCAACTAGTACACTTCCTCCTCCTGCTTACCGACTATGTTCATAAGATATATGTAGAGTCGCGTGAGTGTGCGCTGCCCCTGGAGGCCCGAGCTGGGCCGAGTACCGAGATGCTAAACAAATGCGTCAACAATTCACTGATCAAAATCGAAATAATTTTTGGATTTTACGGTTGGCTCGCTTGGTCGGCTCGCCTCACTAGCAACGCTTTACAATTTGGTTTCGAGTGCTTTTTGGGTTCGTTTGGGGTCCTGGGCTTTCTGCGGTTTTCTAGGCCTTGAACAGCTGCGGAAACTCGTTGGCTATCTCCCGCACCAGCTGCTGATCGGAGGCACTGCACTCGGTCTCCTCGCAGAAGATGCGCGTGAAGATCTTCATGAGGTCGTGCTTGCGGTGCTGGTGCTCCTGATAGTTCGTGTTGCGCAGGATGCGGCGGCACAGCTCCAAGTAGCAGGGTCGCGTCTGCAAGGAATACTGCTAAGTGTTGGGTAGACTTTTAAGATAACTCCAGACTCTCACCGAACTTCCCGCATCCAGGTCGGAGAGCTGGCGCACCACAATGTCGATGAGCACCTTGATGTCGTTCGTGTAGAACATGCCGGCCGTGTCCGGATGACTGAATATGTCGATGAACATGCGCAGCACCGTGTTCATGTGCTCGTTGGGGTGCTTGAGCAGGCGCGTGGGATCGTCTGAGGATTAAACGAGGTCACATTAATACCAAGCACATATTTCCTTTTGGCCAGAGTTGGTTAAATTGCATTCTATTCTTAAGGCTAGATCCCACATGCCGGGTGACTCACCCTCCCGATTGAGCAGGAGCAGCAGCTTCTCCGTGAAGACCTTGGCGGAGGGCAGGTTCTGCATCGCCTCGATGATAACGTTGAAGGTGTGCTCGCTAAACTGCTGATTGAAGGCCAGTATCAAAGCAATGACCATGTCCACCAGGTGCTCCGGGTTGTTGCCCTCGACAATCTCCAGCAGGAAGCTGGCAAAATGCACGCCCAAATAATCTGCAAAGCGAATCCATATATGGGTTCTGCCGAGAGAGAATTAGTGACCAAATCTCACCCTGATGGTTCACCGGCATGGGCTGTCCGAGCGAGAAGATGATGGTCAGCATCTTGACCAGCTGCTTGAAGCGATCCAGATTGGAAAAGTGCGTCTTCATGTCCTCCACCTGAGGGGGTTTAGGTTTCAAATTTAAGCAGGCTTCCTCTTAAAGGATTTCTTCTTACAATCTCCAGCGGCAGCACTGACGTCAGCAGTATGTCCACGATAATGTAGTCCAGGTGGCAGGCGGCCGTAAAGGTCTTCAGCAGCAGGCGCTTGATGGACCAGCGTGTCTCCATCTGATAGTACTGGACAAGGTTGATGAACATCTGGTACTGGTCGCAAGACATCTCATAGCAGCTGATGTTCTCATCAGCGTTGTTCTGCGGCAAATTGATGTTACGGGTTGACCATGTTGCCATAGGGTTTTCACACTTACCAGAATCTCGACCAACTCCTCGAGGAACTGTATTATGTCCTCCTCATCCTCGTACAGCATCCAGGTTCGCTGCTCCGTGTCGTTCTTGCAGTCGGCCAGCTGGGCGAAGAGGTACTGCAGTCGCTTGGCGTCGTGGGTGATACCTAGGAGCTCCTTGGGTGTGGCCACCTTGCCGGTGACATGGACGGCCACTGCCTCCAGGTACGGATTGATGGCTCCGTTATACAGCTGCTCCAGGCTGGTCAGTACCACGCGCAGAGCCTCGCAGGATAAATCAAAGCTGAGGTTGGTGTTGCGCCGCAACGCATCCACGATCTGATACACATCCGAGGACTCAACCTTCAGCTGTCCGCGTGCATAGTTAGCTGCGCTGTTGCTGCCGCCAGCAGCTCCTTCCTCGACTGACCTGCCGCCCCGTTCCCGGTGAGATGGACTCTCGATGCTGTCCAGCGCCTGGCTATTGTCCGCACTGTCACCGTTGGCCTGACACCCGTCGTCGCTGGGAACGGCGCTCGCGTCATCCGACTTGTCCGGCGCACTGTCCGCCTCCTCTGGCGGTAAATCCTGATGCAGGGCTCCCGTGCTACCCCTTCCGCCGCTGCCGTTGCCGGCACTTCGCACGGCCGAAGCAGAGGCGGAGGCAGATATGGAGGCAGACGCCGTGCTGCCATTGAGGGGCTTGTGTTGGCTGGTGCTCATCTGGCTGGTCTCTTTGTAAGTGGTCACCACGTCCTCGCTGGTCGTGGTGGTGGTCGTTGTCGTCTCCGACGGCTCCGAAGTGATGCTGTTATCCTGCGCCACATCTCCGGCCGTCTTGGCAGCAGCTGTTGTGGGCGTGGCAGGAGCTGGAGCTGGGGTGGGAGCCGGCGGTGCTGGGAGCGGCTGCTGTTGCTGTGGCGTCTGGATGGTGCAGCTGCTGCCATGAAACTGCATGCTGCCCATGCTGGGGGACTCCACCATGCCCTGGCTGGACGCGGGACCGCACGAGGATCCCACCGCTGGACTGGACATGCTCTTCTTGCTCATGTCCAATCGCTGGGATCCGCCGCCACTGCCACCGCTCGCCGGCGGACTGTGCTGCCGGTGGTGCTGGGAGTGGAGCTGAGTCTGGGACTGGGCTGGGTGGGGATGCGAGTGCCGGTGGCTGCCCTTGTCGCTGTAGCTGTGCGAGTACGACAGCGAGGAGTCGCCGTCGCGCTCAGAGCTCTCCTGGAAGGGCAGAGAAAAGATATGAATGAAGTTTCAGGAAGGATTCGGCCTTCATCATTATTTGCATCTCACCGCATAGAGCCGCTCCATGGTGTGCTTCTTCTCGCGCAGCCTGTCCAGCAGCTCGTCCTTGGACATGATGCCATTGATCTCATGGTCCGTGCACTTCTCCAGTGACTCGATCGACGAGTTCAGAAAGCTGATGAGGAAGTCGTGCTCCACCTGCCACGGTTAGACGACAGCTTTAGATGAGTCTCAACTCGAACCTTGGCTCAGCGCCAGCGTTACCTTAATCTTCATTACGTAATTGGAGGGCACGAACCCGATGTTGCCCTTCATGCTGACCACCTGCCACCAATTGCGCTGGCGGGCGGAGGTCTGGTACAGGATGAAGTATTCGCCCTCATCGAAGCTAATGGTCTTGGGATAGACCGCCTGGAAGTCGTACAGCGCCTTGAGCATCTCGATGCCGATGGTGCCGCCACTGCCAATACCAATGCCAATGTCAGCTCCGCCAGTGGGGCCACCTATTCCTGCTCCCCCGCTGCTGCCTTCGCTTCCTCCGTTACCTGCGGGCGATGTGGGAGCTGCTGCTGTTGCTGTTGCTGCAATTATTGATATATAAAGGATATATAGGATATGCTTAAGGCAGAACAACTTTCGGATGAGGGCGTCGCCACTCACACTCACACACACTCGCAATCGACACGGGAAAAATCGGAGAAAATCGGCGGGGCAGAGAAATGGGGAAATAGAAAGGAGGAAAAACTGCAGTGGACTCTTAAAGGAGTTGACGACTGCCTGCGCTTTTTTCACGACACTGCACTGAATCGGACTGAACTGAAGTGGACAGGACAGAACAGAACAGAACTGGATGCCACTGCAGTGCAGGAATCCGTGAAGCAACTCGGAAACAACGGCGTAACAATGGGCGGCGGGAGAAGGCGGAACTTTAGACCAGCGCTCCCACACGGAAAGAGGAAAATGCAATTTTCATATTTCACTCGCATTCGCACTTTCTCCCTGCCTCTCGCCTTCTTCTCACTCTCTCGCACTCGCAGGTCCTGCAACAACGCCTTGCGCTTTTGATCCTTTTCAGCTTACATTGTTTTACCCGCACTGACACACGCACACACACATACACGACGAGTATACAGGAGAGGCACGTGTGCTCTCTTCGCCGTTGTTGTTGCTGTTGCCGTCGCTGCGGAAAACTGTGTGTGCGAAAATCTCAACACGGAAAAATCCTTTTCAAAACACAACGCCCCCTCTCGCTCTCACTCTTGCTCTCTCTCTACGCGCGCGCGTCCTTTTGGCCACTCTCAAGCTTTTACTCGCTATGTCCCTCTCTCCCGCAGGTCCAGTCCTATCCTTAAGAGAGCGGAACTAGTTCCACTTAAACATGTCGCTTCAAGTCCAGCCACCAGGCAAAATCCTGGACTCCATACCCCTAAGCATTAGGGTGTTCTTAAGGGAATTATTAGATACCATATGGATTTGATGATTTCAATAGATTCTATTCAATTCTAGAGCTTACCTTGGAACTGCTTAAAATTTGGGTGGATTTCCAGGTTAAAACAGAAACCACGTAACTAACTCAAATTCTATTATAGCAAGGCCCCAATAATATACAAAAGTTCATCAAGGATCACCAGTAAATCTTCTAATATTTTTTAAAAGCTTTGAATTTTTCTATAATTATCATTTACCAGGTAATTGCGGTTTCATTTAAAACAAGGATTGATTGGCCCACACTTTAGGGATTTGCAATCTATTCCATACTATTTTTTTTAGTAGGAGCCGTAGGAACCTCTGTTACTGATTTCGGAACTTGTCAACGGAAGGCACCTGCTAGACTCTCATACCCATACTCGCACCTCAACTTTCACACACAAAACACACACACGTTGTTAAATGAAAAGGATGTATGGAAATGTGACACAATGGGAAGAATAAGAGGGGAAAAACGAAAGAACAACAGTCACCCGCTCTCCAGCCCACTTACCCATCTTTTGGGAGGCGCACCTTTTACTGTAATTGTGTGTCGTCGGATGTCACCTGTCCCTCTGTGTTCTTCTTCTCCTTCTGCTTGTGCTCCTGTTTCCGCCACAGCCAGTGCCACTTCCCCAAGGACGTTTGCATATACATATATCGAATCGGGCGGTGGGTTTCTTTGCTTTGCTTTCCTTCACACCTTCCTCCTCCGCCTCGTTCGGATGGGCGTATTTGCTGGCTACCCTTTGTGCTCCGTTTCGTATCCAATGTCCTGCGGCTGCTTGGTGACACTCGGGTTGCTCAGTTTCGCCGTTCCGCCATCACTTGTTGTTGTCCCTGTTGGCCACCGCCCACGAATGCCAGTCCGTTCGTCCGTAATTCACTTGATTAATTTTGATGCTGCCGCTCGTCGAGATGCACTTGTTTCCGTTTTTACCGTTTTTCCAGTCTATCTATCTCTGTCTCCGGAGCCTTCGTGTCTCTCGGCTTGCTTCTCTCGTACTGTCGTCACACACACACACACACACACTACTACATAACTAATGTTTCAAGTGTTTTGTATGAATATAGGAAATGCATAAAAAGGATAAAAGACAAGTTGCTGATTTTGTTGTTATTGTTGCTGCTGCTTCCGATAAGAAAAGATGACGGATCAAAAAGCCGCACAATACACACTCACACACAAGCGTTTGTATACACAGGGCTAACGGTGGCTAGAGTTTGTTTTTATTGGCAAATAAGCACTCTAACAATTTAATAAAAACAATACGGTTAAACGCACTTAAATTAGCCGTCATAATTGTTTTAGATCGAACGAAATACTAGTTAGTCTTTGGCAGTATGGCCCCCGAGAGATCAACAAACAAACATTATCCAATCACTTGTTTTTGTTTCTCCCTTTTGTTGCTTTCCCATGATTAGACAATGGCGTAGACACGAGCCCATGAAGGGGGTTTTAGCTTTCAGGGAGAAAGACTTCTTATTCTAGCTGAAACGTATAGAACATAAAATAGGCTTTTAATAATGTACATGATCTGTGCCATAAAAAAAAAAAAAAAGAAATGTGCAGCTCATTTAATAAACAAAACCTTTGTAGATACATTTTAGCCCCGAACCCCCCTTAAAAGCCACTGCCAGCCCCATAGCTAGAGGTGAGACACTAGCCGGTTGGTCCAATGTGTTATCGTTATCGCTCACCGACATCCGAGCTGCCAACTTGCGGATCAATTCAAATAAATAAGAATTTCGGTTTTGGTAGCTTGTGTGTTTCTCGCAAAACGTTTTTTATTTTTTATTTTCATTGAATAATTACGTTGATGTGGCGACAGTACATAGTGTTGAGGCGGGTCTATGGGTTTTTATCAAAATACTGTTTGGAGGAGGGCAAGCAAATAAATGGGTCCGTGTTTATCGTTTGTTCGTTATAAAAAAGATTAATTAAATGCTGAAAAATCTTACAAATTGGCTGGCAAATCTTGTCTAAACGTTTTGACTGTGTATATAGTAGTTTACATGTGGTGTATATATATATAGTTTTGATTGGTTATAACTGTTGTGTCGTCGTCGTCGCTCCAATTCTCGCAATTTGCTATTTAGTCTAGACTAACTTTTCTAACTCTCATAACGGCAACTAGGTATGCATAAGTACAGTTTCTCATTTCGTTTTCGAAGGCAATTCATGAAAAGTCCCTAAGTCCGAGCTCACATCGATGGCCTTGCTTTTTGGGTATCTTTAAATATATATATAGTGTGTAAAGTATATCGCTTTATATCGTACAGTTAAGATTCAACAATGTTTTCCGTTTATTTGCTTGCTTGTGGTCACAATAAATCATAATAATCGTATCATAATAGAGAAACAATCACATACACAATAAATTATAATAGCACAAGAGTTTCTCTCACTTTAGTGTTTCTTTTCTTTTTATCCTTATCGTATCTAGGTTTAATAACAGCAGGCCACTTTCGTAGGTGTGTTTGCATGTGTGTGTGGGTGTATATATCTATTAATAAAAAAAAAATAAACAACTTTCCATTGTACTTGCATTTATAAGAATAGGAATAATAAATATATATATTTTATTAAACGAAAACAAACAGAAAGACGCTTTTAACCTTGCCTCGCTTTTTGAACTATGTATTCTCTTTTCTCTTTCCTATTTTCCTCCATCTTCATCCTTTTTCCCCCTCTTTTTTTAGGTCTTGTGGAACGGCACTTGGTTGAGATTTATGTTGTTGTAGCTTGTTGATTTTGTCCGGATCCCTTGGGAGGACTCTATCGCGACAGACATGGCTCGGCTTTGTTGCCCCTTGACCATTCCGAATGTCGCTGCTCCGAAACTCCGCTTCTGCCCAAATCCCCAGCATCTCCTTACTCCTTGCTTTTCGCTCCTTCCTGCTTCCTGGCTTTTTCTGGCGACGCTCGGGCCGCAAAAACATTTGTCCACAATTAGGATATGGGTGCACGCTAATTGTTAATCGTTTAAATTATGCTATAAAAGTAATATTGATAAATGTTGTTGCTCCGCGCCGCTGCATTTTCGATCCGTTCCGCTCCGCTTCGCTCCGATCTTGACATGCCACTAATATAAGCACCTCAAACGGACCCACAAAACCCGAATCACATGCGCCGGCCACCGGCGGCCGGCTGCGTTGGACGCGTCCGCAGCGCGCTCCTCGATCATTTCTCCTCGCAGCAGCCGCCGTTCTTGGCCAGCTGCTTCTGCAGCGCCGGTGGAATGAAGTCTTTCGTTTTGGTCTTGGAATGATAGCCCTGGCCGAGCAGAGCCGGCTCCACGTGCTTGCCCTCCTGGATGCCCTGGATGCGCTTCAGTAGATCGTAGTTGATGCGCTCACTGACCACGGAATCTTGCCTGCAACAGCGAATACGTTTACGGGTTAGTTGATCTGTAGAGCGTGTGGTGTTTAGTGTTAGTACTCACTTGTAGTCCGGGTGGTTGAGAACCTGCTCCCGCATCCAGGTGGCCGTGGTAATCAGCTCGCCGGCGGCGCGCTTCTCGATGAAGCGCAGATACTGTTCAATGGTGCAATGGGTGTCGGTGTCCACTTCCATGGACTGCAGATAGCTGCGGATGAGCGGCACCAGACCAGGAAAGACATTGGTCTGTGAAAAGCAAAGAAATTCAGGGTTAATTTCTGTTAAAAATTTGTCTAGAATTACAGCTTACCTTTCCGTTGAAGATCTCATTGATGGAGAGCAGCTGGAACAGCTCGTTCTCCTCATCATCGGTGTCGGTGTGGTCGCTGTCCGTGCCATTGCCGGAGCCGTTGGTGGCGCTACCGTTGGTGGTAATGCCATTGGTGTCGCCATGTCCATGTCCGTTCATTTTGGCGGATCCATTGGTTAGCGGCTGTTCCTCCTTGTCGACGTGGTCGATGCCGTTTCCGTTTCCATTTCCGTTAACCGCCAGCCCATTGCCATTCTCGGAGGCGACACCTCCTCCTCCTCCATTCAAGGTGGCCTTGCCATTGGTCTGGGCATGAGCCTGAGCTTGAGCCTGCGCCTTGGCCTTGGCTGCACGCTGCTCGGTGGTCTTCGAGGATTTGCGGAACCAGAACTTCTCCTTGCGGCAGGCGTCGCGCTTCTGGGCCGTCTGCATATTCTCGTCCACCTTGCTGATCGGCGTGAGGAAGTTCAGCTGGTAGGAGAGAATGACGCGGGTGAGCAGGACCACGAAACAGACGATGGCCGCGTTCTCAAAGTCACTGATCTGGGCCTCGCAGGGCCGGAACTCGACGCGCCAGCCGATGGAGCTGTTGGGCGGCGGCGGCTTGAAGCGCATCGTCTGCCAGTTGGTGGACTGAATATTTTCAAAGTGGTCCGTGTCCTCGTTGTCGTTCTGGTGCACCTTCTCGCTGAACAGCGACACCGTGTCGCGGATGAACAGATGGGCCACATGCTGGGCCAGCAAATGATCAATACCACCATCCACCAGGCGCTGATACACAGCCTCGTCGTAGGTGAGCGGCACATCGTTGTACTTGGCCCCCTCGGGTGACAGGTACGAGTCAATGGAATCGTATCGCGACTTGGCGATGCGGAACTTCTGCTTGTCCAGCGGCACCAGGCCGCGCTCTTCCTCCGTGCGACAGTCCACCGACGAGCTGATCACGTTCCAGCGACAGTCCGACTCGGTCAGGTAGCCCCTGTAGATGGGCGAGGCGGCCGTCAGGGCCAGCATGATGGGGCACAGCGGCGCCAGCTGGTCGTACAGGCGACGCGCCTCCGTGATGTTGCAAGCCTGGAAGGTCAGCTGCAGGCAGCAGCAGCCCATGCCGAAGCCCATGGCGTCCAGCAGTACCACATCCGGCTCCCCGGGCGGAGCACCCTCCACCGGCAGCTTCGTCTTCACATCCTTGAATACTGCCAAGGTAAGTAGTTTTCAATTAGTTTTCAATATTTTTGTGGGGACACAATCTCAGCACACTTACCCTTTAGTTTGATGGACACCTTCTCGCCACGTCGCTTACGAATGTTCCGGGTGAGGGTCTTGAAGCGCGGATGGCCTGGGAAAATGGCCTCGTCCGGGAAATAGAGGGAGCGAGCCGAGCTTAGGGGATCCTCGGGACGTGGCTGGGCAAGGGGCCAGGTGAAATTGCGGGCGCCCAGGCGCGGAAAGTTGGTGATGGACATGACGCACTCGTCCTTGGCCAGCAGTTCGGTGACCTCCTCGCGGCGATAGCGCATATTGGCCTCCACCAGGTTGAAGTGAGCCATCAAACCGCCAAAGGGTTTGCCGGGAGTGCCCTCAATCATGTAGGCACCATACTCTGGTCGCCACAGCGACTTGACACCCTTGGGATCGGCCAGCTCCTTCTCGTTAAGCTGCTCCAGCAGATCTTGGGCGCGGAGCGCCACACGTGCCACCTTTTGTTCATCATCGAACTTAACAATGATGTACTCCACCTCATCGCCCCACTTGAGTATATCGCCCTGGCGATCCTTCAGTCTGTGGTACAAGTTGATGAACTGATTGATGCCATGCTCGCGGACATGGTTGGCCAGCGCCTCGGTCTCCTCCCAGGAGAGTGGACTGCCCTCGCTCAGTAGACCCATGGTGCTGCAAGAAGAGCCGAAAAGTGGCGAATTAGTGTTTTGTGTGTGTTGGAATTTTGCCGATCTGGAGTGACGTTTGAGCGACTACTACGCCATACTGTAGACTATATCTACATATTGTGCAATCGGCAGCGTCGTCGCATTCGAGGCATAGAAAAAAGTGCAATCGATGCAGTTGCACTGGGTAATTGCATAAACAATGTGACACGGAGAGAAAAGGGTGGCCAGAACAGACGGAATTTCAGCTCTGATTCCCACACAATCAGAACTTGAGATTGTTTTGATTCCAAAAGTCTTATCAACAAAATACATTAAATAAATATAAACACTGGCAAGTGGGAACTATTGAGCCTCAAGGGTTATTTCTTAAGGGTTTATCACTTGTGTTTACTCAAAGATATATTTAAGCAAGTTAAGTAAATAAAAGCCAACAAGTAGACACACATTTCTCCCTGTGCAAGCACGCTTAACACTTCGGCGACAGTCAATGCCCCAACATTCCGTTGCTCCACCTCCCACGAATTCCCCGAATTGTTGGCGTTAATTATCTACGTAATGTCTTGGAATCGATACAGGTAGAGAGAGGCAGACACAGGTACCTGCTCCTTGGTCTTGACACTCGCACAATTTACAACATTTGACTCAATTAATTGATAAGCGCGACGACCAAATATTAATCAAATAATTGATAAGGCGAGCACCTTTTTTCGTTCCGACTCGCCGCTGTTATTGGGTATAATTCCACACACATGTGCCGCGATCGCATGCACAATATAATATATTTTAAGTATATACATACATATATATATGTATGTATATAAATATATATATTTGGACTGACCAACGACAGGTTGCCGTGCGCCACTCGAACTGATTGAATCATAGCTCGGAATCGGAATCGGATTTTGATTCGGAAGAATGGAAATCGGAAATTTCGTCGAGATTTACGAGCGCGGCAGCCACTTCAGGCTGGAGGCTGATTTTGAGGAGTAGCTATTCGTCAGCTTCCCTCTGCTTTGAGAGCGGAGCTGCTTGCCAGCAAATTACAGTGGAATGCAGACCGAGTTCTTGGCCCGATTGTGCAAGACTTAATTGTAACGAGTATTTTTGAAATGTAATCCGATTGTATTTCACTAGATCGGCTGGGTATCAGTTATGTATCGGATCAGTGCACATATTCTTTATATTGTATTAGTTTTATTAATTTGTTCTTTAGTTCACTTTTGTTATAAAAAATTGATTTAAATTCAGTCAATTCTTGCACTTTTCTTTTAAGATATTCGTATAAACTGCAATTTAAGTTAAGGTAATAAGAGAATTTCCTAAACGATATGTTCTTATATTTAGAAGGACTCCTAAAAATGTTTTTTTTTGTTTTGCCTGTGTATATATTATTTCCAAAACCTTATTGTACTTAGTTAAATCTCTGATAAAATATATACTCTTATATACTCCTCTTAAGATTTTAAAGTATTATTATTTTCCTAAACATTTATAAACAATTTTCTTATATTTGTATTACTACAAACCTTATTAATTAGTAATAAAAATATAAGAAAATTGTTTACAAATCTCTAGGAAAATAATAATACTTTATAACCTTAAGAACCTTAAAAGTTTGATAAAATATTAGCAAAGACTTGAAGTTCCTGTTATATCTGTGATTCCGCCTGAATTTTATTTTACTTTACAAACTATTTTTTTTTGTAATAAAAATTTAAAACATTCTAAACCACTTAAATATAAAACCTAACAAAAGCGTTGATCCTTAATTTAAATTCCTTATTATTAATATAAATTCACTCAAAAAAATAGGGTTCCTGTTCACTTAAGATCACTTTCTTTTGCAGAGGAATATACCTTTCTTTGGCTCTTTGTCTTGTTTACACTGGCTCTGCTTCAGTTAAACAATTTCAAAATGCTCCGATTTTTGGGTTTATTAACTGCTAACAACTGGGAAGCTTTGCTATGGTCGCTCCACGGCCAACCGTTGACTAAATTTATACGCCGCCAGACTCCAGCTTATTAAAGAGCGGAGCGGTCCGCCGCTGCCACTGCCGCTGCCGCTGCCTCAGTCGCTGCCACCGTCAATCGTCAGGCGACAATCGTCAATCGGGCGTCGTCAATCGGCTAGCGAGGCGTCGCCGAACCCGAAGAATCCATCGTCGGCGACTCTAAATGGATGATGGTAATATGGGGGCTACGACACAGAGGAAAAAATACCCTTTAATTCTGAGGTATTTTTATATTAGTTTAGATACTAGATCTTCCAGGTTGTTATATACTTTGAGATACTATATCTTTCAGGTTATGGCGAGATGGATAAATGATAAATGTAAATATATTTTTATTATTATATTAATTGTAAGAATTTATCCTTCTGGTGGCAAGAACTTAAATAATTACAAAAGAAAGATACGTGTATCTGATAAGGAATCTAAATATAAGATACATGCATAGAGTATCTATATTTTAGGTTAAATAATAGCTTTGACATATTTTTGCAATTATTCAAGAAGCTATGTAGGTTTAGAAACTAAAATAATACCCAAAGAAATATAAAACTTAAGAGAATTCAAACATTGAAAGACATAAAGATATGATTTACGAATTCCTTTCTAAACCCACCTTATTTTCTTTACAGTGTCGAAAGGAAAAGAAAGGAAATGTCAAGCTAGATCAAGAACTAAAGCCAGAGCCCGAGTCCGAGTCCGATCTAGTGTAATGGCCCGGCCATATCTGGTGGCCTGATTGCCTTTTATGGATCGTAAATGATCCATCCTAGTCCAGGCGAAAACTAAGTACAAGGAGCACAGCACGCGGGACGTCGCACTCGAAACGATCTCGAGTGCTATTATAATTATTTCCTCAGAATTTATTATATTTAATCAAACTCGCACTCGGACAAGTGAAAGAAAAAATATATATTTGTATTTTTGATTTAGCAAATCAACCGTTGAGCCGCCTGTGGAAGGGTTTATTATTTATATATTTGTCATACATGTTGTATATATATTTATAGATTCCTCGGTTTTATTCTTGATTTACCGCCGCACTATAAAGAATCTATAATAAAGATTGCGAACGGAAGGAGGCCGGCCCGGGGCGGCGGACATGCTATTTGTCCACAAAATACTCGAGTCGCAAACGATCTGATCTGCATTGTAAATAACTGCCAATCAAGTTTCGGGAATTTTATAATATTCAGTGCGATGGAGAGGAAACGCATAGATTTCAATCGATTGCCCCCAGTATATCATATCGAGCGATTTCGGCTAAATCCGTACATGTTTCCATGATTGAAAGCTGGTGCCGGGTGCCGCCTCTGTAATCGGAGACGGGCAGCTGGCGGCCAGTTTCGCGTGAAACTCTGGACCCGTCACATCGAAAAAGAATTTCTGTACAGGTGAGTACCTGGAATTGATACAGACCACCTGGGAGTGCCGCAACATTTGTGAAAATTCAAGGAAGTACCATAAATATTCCACTTGTAGGATCTTTACTTAGTTACCCAGTAACTATTTGTAATATCTTCGTATCCGCTTTCGGTAATATTTCCTTCTAACTTCTAACTCAAGGACAGCAATGTTTAATTTACACAGAGAGCTTAGCGTTTTGTGTGTTTATTTGTATTCCTTCTCAACCTAACCCATGATCCTTTGGAATTTCCACTTGGCCCAGGGCTTATCATTACCTTTTGATTTTATTATAACAAGGTAAATGCTAATCTCCCTCCATCAATCGGTATGAATGGACGCGAGAAGGGGTTTATTTATACCAACTATTTGCCGTGGTACTTATCATCTAAATACTCTTTAAAATAACTAAGTACCATATCACAGCACGGCAACCGATGGATTAGGAGCTCTCCTAGCCTGGGAGTGCTCCTCTCGAGTGCCCCTACTTGGGGGTTTGTATCTGTTTTGTTATTTCTTTCCCAAAAAGATAGGAGAAGGGTAATGGCTCAGCGAGTGCAATGCAAATGCGCTTAGATAAGTCTCAATTGCACAAGCTTGCATGTATTTATATGGCATACGGGCATACGGGGTTAGATAAGAGGCCCCAAGAGCCCCCCTCATTTGGTAATTGCATTTCTCGACGGGACAGAGGAATGCTTACGGCGTCTCTCCTCCGTTTTTATCTCTCTCATACTCGGGATTAGGCAAATTACTGGGGATCAAGTGGAATTTTCCCAAGCTGTATATAGCTGGAGAGTCTTCTGACTGGATTGAATTGTTGGAGGGCTCTAGCTATTTTTGTAAGGTTTTAGACAGCAGGATGATTATTTATAAATCTTTGCAATTCACTTTAAGTAGTTTTATAAATATTAACACAATCCCTTTATATCCATTCAGTATCTTCTTTTTATGGTAGCAATTTCCCTTTTCGATCTTGTATTTTAATATTTTTCTGTCATTCAAGTTCTAAATCTCAAGTGTACACTCTCACGAATTCAGATTTATTTTCATCTCTCATTGGCCTGAGACGCTAATTAATTTTGAAATATGTAAATGGGAATATAAACATGAGCAGTGTATATTAAAATCTCTTTGGGTTGCAATAACATTCCGATTCTTTCCCGATCCTGACCAACGCAATCGGAATCAACGAAGGGCTGGCACAAGCAACATTACCTTTTCTCTCCTTCTTTTATTTGTTTATTGTTTATTTGTGTTTATTATTGCGTTTTTTCCTTTTCTTGCAGTGACAACGCACACTGCGGGTGAGATTTTCCCCCCTTTTCAAATGCGAAAATAGTCCATGATTCACACGATTCTCATTACAGTTGCCACAATACATATATGTATATTTTGGAAGCCGATAAAAGCGATATTTTGGGAAGTCGCATAACTGACCGCCTGACTGACTGACTAACTGACCGACTGACTGATAAGGGCCAAGTTCATAAGACACGGCATATGGCCGTAACTGATTACAACTCAATCGATTGCTCGCTCTCTGTCTCGCGCGTACACACCGCGTACACGCAATGTGATTTATTTTTCGTCTCTTTTGACACTTTCAAGGGGTTTTCTGTTTTTTAAATGGCGTCGCCAAATCAATCAGCAGTCATAAGCATGAACATGAGATCCTCGAGCTAAGCTAAACATTCAAACATACTAGCTACACAGTGAAAAATTTAGACAATTCATTTTAATTCAATGCATTTTTAACTTAGTTATGAATTTGTAAAATGTTGTTATTTTCTTAAATGAGTCATTTTTCTTATAAGGCGTTATAATATTTATATTCCAATAATATGAACAGTACAAGAATATGTTAGGAAAACACTGTAGAATTGAAGAGAATTCCTTAAATACACAACTGGCGTGTCGCTATAATTCTCAAGTAGAAACTCAGCTGCAACTTAAAAACTGAATATTTAAGACTTATACTAAGGACGAACTTTTGGCAAATCGAAAAAAATTTTATCTAAAATCTATAATATAATCTATCTAAATATTTAATATACAAAAAACTTGCTAAGCAGTGTAACATCTATTTAAAATCCCCATCAATCAACCTCCGATCTTTTGCTTCTACAATAACTAAACCCCATTAGAGTTCCTTATGGATTCACTTTTCTCAGTGTAGTCAGAATTTCAAATCGAATGCGGAAAGAAGCAATAGAAAATGCAAAAACACACAAGATTGCAATGCCTTTGGCTTTGCTATGTTTGTGTGTGTGTGTTTTTTTTTTTGTTCATGGTCACCACCAGCAAGTGAAATAGAAAACAAACATATTCGAAATCCGAGAGAGATATTCGGGGGATGAATGCCATATGTGGATAAAAACAAACAGATCCCGATATCGTGACAATCAAAGCCTTAACAATTCGCTGCTTCGCGTTGCACTTCCTCAAGTAAATATTATTATAATACTTTGTTGTTATTTTCCGATTTTCTAAGAAGCTGCCAGAGCCTGTCTCTAGTTACTCGTGAGATGCAGTTTTTTTTTTTGCTTTTGCAGAGTTGCAAAAGAGGAGGAAATGCTGAGTGAATGGGAAAATGCTACGGAGATAACGACGGCCAGGCAGATTACGTATACGCCTCATAAAACGGTCGTCGTCGCACCGAATTGCGACGTAATAAATTCTGTTTTGGCCATGACAGTCAGTCGTCGTCGAAAGAGACGGGGGCCCGGCAGGGAGCCGGGAGCAGGGAGCGGCAAGGGACGTGGGCGTGTATTATGCATATGGGAACCAGGGCAAAGAATTCCGTGTGGCGGTGACTTGAACTTAGAGAAAGGGGAACAAAGGAGAAACCCTTGCGAGGATATTAAAATTACCAATTTCTTAATTGATTCTAGGAAAGGGCAAAGGGACACCTGGACACACGGGGCAATTATAAGGGCTTTGAAGGTTATTCATAAGTGATCTTAATTACCTTAAGTGACCTATGCTATCTATATATTTGCTTTTCAAAAATATAACAAAGGCCTTAAATGAATTACAAAAAAGGTTATCACGTTATAATTCCTCATTTAGTTTGTTAAAAAGAGAACTTAATTTGCGATTTATACAGATTTCAAAAGGATATAAAAGGAACATTACAAAAGAAGATACCCAGAAACCTAGTATGCAGATTTATTAACAGTATAAAAGCTAAGACAAAAACGCTTTTCGAATTGAATTTAAAGCCTTTTTACTAAAATGATCATATAAAATTAATTAAAAAGAATAATTTTCCTAAATTTCCACCTACTTCGATCTCTATCTATGGCTAGCTAGGCCCTGGAACACGGATCTCTATCTATACCCGTGTCTGATATATTATACAAATTAGCAAACATTTAATAATGGCATCCCATTCCGACGCTTTTAAATGGCAAGAGCACGTGCTTGTCTCAATGGCTTAATCATTTTCGGTGGTTTTTCTCTGCTTGCTTTTTTGTTGTACAATAATATACATATATATATATTTTTTTTATTTGATATTTTTGCCCGCTAATTGTTATTGCTCCGAGTCGATGCAGTTGTGCAAATGAATGCATATTTGTATACGAGAGAGAGAATACGAATTGTTTAATTAGCAACTGTGTCTGCTGCCGCTCAATTGCGTAAAATAGAGTGCAAACAAACTGGTGACGCACTCGTAAGCCATAGCTTGTGGATGGATGATGAAAATCTAACAATCTGCAGCAGAAAAGACGGCTTTCGGAGATGTAGGGCCCCCGATGACAGATGTTTATTTTAATATACATATTTTTCAACTAATTTCCAACTTGTTTTTGCCGCACATCGTAAAGATTGCTAATTGAAAAAGGAAAAATAAAAAAACAATAATAATAACATTTGTTCTATATTTGCTTTGGACCATTGCGCGGGGCGGTAAATTAACAAAAAGCTGAATAGCAAAAAACTAAAGAAGGGAAAAGCAGTTGCTCTATAAAATAGAGACTCTGGAAACACTCGAGTCAAATGTCGATTAGGCGTAGGAGTTGCAGGTGGGAGGGTAATATCCTTGAGTTTATAACGCCCCGGGCTTTGGCTTTACCTTTGTTTGAGCGTCGTAAAAATCATAAAACCATTAACTTAATGCCTTAGCTTAGTGCAAAGCAATAACAAAAGAGCAAGGCGCAAAAAAAAAAAACTAAATAAAAACAAAACGAAACGCGACTAACAAACATGTGACTTATCGCATTTGGCTGCTAAAATTCATTTCCTGGCGACGACGCACTGCACTTCCAGTTGTATGAGTAATACAGTCGGAGTAAAACCCCTAAAGCGATTCGATTCGGATCAGGATCAGGATCGGGTTTGGGTTCGGAATGGGGGGGAGTTACCCCAACCCTAAGTCATTCCCCCAGTTAGTCATGAGATCACAATGAGCGGAACGCGTTTTAAAGCTTAGAACGAGATAAGGTCGACGGAAGATCATACAATTAACAATTAAAATATTTTATTTATATATTTTGTAGGCTCACTAAATGAATATAAAGTGATTCTTATATTAAAATATTAAGTTATTAGTGAAAATAACAACAAACCATTGAAATGTCTTTTAATTACTTTAATTAAAGTAATTTTCCGATTTAGTAATTTAACCTTTAGCTGTTAACTTCCAAATGAATCGTAAAACGTAAAAAAAACGAAAACAAAACAGATAAAACCAGGACTGAAGGGGTATGTACTTGAAACCAGCAGCAATCACAGGTAATTTGGCTGTAAAAACGATTGGCCCCAAACAACGAAGTTGTTGGCCGCAAATGCGCATCAACGAATTGACACCTGCACAGAAAGAAAATTACAGAACTACATGGTCTTATTAATTTTGAAATTTACACTTTAATTTACAACTCTTATTTTTTATTTAAATGTTATTCGAAGACGAACATTATTGTTCAAAGTGCTCATTGATTGTTATTATTTTTCATTATTCATTCTTATTGTTATTATTTTATCATATATATTTATTTGCTTAATAATTTTATTTAATATTTAATTAAATATCATGCCTATTTTTAAAGTTAATTAAAGCTCAAAAACTTTATTAAGTAGAAAAGTTCTATTTTTTATGTCATACCTTTAATAATAGAAACCCTTTGAATAATGGAATAAGGTGATATAGTTTTTATCGCTATGCCATTTCTCACATGTCATCATGATGATAGCTTTAAATTGCAATATTTTTTATAAATAAATATTATATCTCCTGTATATACTATCGAAATATTTCATAATATCACGATGACAAGTGCCCGGAAGCAGGAACAAATTTTCTCCAGTGTCATCGTGATAAACACTATAATTAAATACTAGTTGTTTGCCCCGTACTGTGTGGCCGGTGGCGGTGCGTGACAATGGCCGGAGGAGGGATTAGAGAGCGCTCAATAAAGGCTGGCTTAAGGCCGGCAAGGCCAAGGCACTATCTGTGCGTATGCGTAATGTACTTATCTATCTATCCATCCATCCATATATCTATATATATATATAGATATATATATATATATATACTGTACAGCCTTTAGGGCAAGTCATGGTGAGATAATAATGGCAAATGTCACAAAAATCACTGGAGGCAGGCATTGAAAAGGCTCTGATTGCTTTTCGCACGCTGCTATCAAACAACAAACAAATGGCAGCCATAATAATTGATCGTGATGCGTGGAGCACACTTTACTGCTGCGAGAGGGAGCGAGGTGAGTGAGTCATGTGAATAATTCGTGAGATATTTGTGCACATTCATGCTGATAGATCAGGAAAGCCAAGTTGATACGGCTTGCCTCTTTCTCTCTATGTTTCTCTTTGCTTTTCCCCCCACTTATCCCCAAAAAACCTGCCGTCATTTATGGCTTTGCATACTGTGGTGAAATTCCCCAATAAAAACCATATTTAGGATCTCCAGTTTTCTCAGAAGCATTCCTGATTCTCTCGGCTCTCTATCTCTCCTTTCGGCGAGATCAGGAATACCCCCGCTTTTGGTCGCACATGCCGTATGAGCAATCTGTTTGCCTGCGCCTGACGTCACGCCACAATGACTTGGCGATTCCCTGAATTCGAGGGAATATCTATATCTAGTGATTAGTGCTCCGTTTTCCACTTTCGATTCGGTCACGCCAGCGGAAGAATATGCCAGAAGTTTCCACCCAAGGTCGTTTGCACCCCAAAAAATCATTCAAAAACACACAAAATAAAGGCGGAAAACGCAGAAATATTCGATGGAAATGGATAGGGGCAAGTGTAAATCACATGCACACACACATTTTTTTTTATATGTAAAAAAGTGAACGAATGTCAAGGCTGTAGCCGCAACAATAACAACTACAAGCACAAATACAAAGCCCTCCGTCTGTCCGGTGGATACTTAAAATCGAATTGCCCCGTAATTACGGGCAAACAACATGGAAAATCAATAAAAAAGTAGAAAAAAAAATTAAAAGGGGCAGAGGAGGGCAAGAAATAATAGTTGTCGGCTGCCCTGGTAATTACGCACTTACAAAAAATTACCCACAGACACAATTACTTACAATGCCGGTCACAAAATAAGTACGAATCAAAGGTTCTCTTCAATAAACAACAATTTTTTAAGCACTTTGTATATTTTTTTAAGTGTGAAGCTTTAGAAAAACTCCCTGAAGTGTGAAAAAAAACATTTAATAATAAATACTTTCGGAACTGGTTTTGGTTTATTTGTTAGCAAACAAACTCTAATTGAGTTATATTTGTATTTATTTTTATATTTTTATTATTAAATATGCCAATATGAAGTAAATAAATAAAACTCTTTATTAATTCTAGAGTTAAATCTTAAACTGGGAAACAGCACACTAACAATACTCTTATAAGAATTATAACAGTTTTCTTTTTGATTTATCTCCAGTGACCACTATTATTGCGACCGCTGCTGTTCGCCCGGCTCAAACACTTACTCACACACCGAGTGTGAGACCTTGCCCCTCTGACCCCGCAAAATCATTATAAAACCTGCCTCGTCATCGGCTCCCAACTGGTGTTAAGTAAAAGACGGCAACGAGGCAACAACTACGACAACTACAACAACCACTCCGATCATAGGTAAATAAGCAATAACAACTTACCGGCAAAAGGAAGAGGGCGACAAAACAAACACAAACAAACGCAGTTACAAGTCGCAGGCACGCGTGCTCCAATAAGAGAATCTCAGCTGTTGCTCGGGCGACGTCGGCGTCCTCAAATCAGAAGAAGAATAATGTATAGGCACTCCTGCACTGCGCGCTGATGGCGGGTTTGGGTTGTGTAACGACGTTCGACGTTCTCGTTTTCTCAGCAATTCGTCGAAATTTGCCGCAGCTTCTCTCGTCCTTTTTCCCTTTTATAGCACAAATTCAATGGAGTTCGCTCTAGTTGACCAATTGCCAATTGGTAAATGCACCAAAAACAACAACAAAATAACGGCAACAAAAAGCAAATAACAACTGTGTGGCGGCCGCGTGTTTTTTCCTCTCACTCTCACACTCTCGGCGGCGGTGGCGTTGTAAACAGATATTGCAATTGCGACAGTTTCTGCAGATATTGTTGGCCTATTGCTAATTATAGATATTGCGGCTGCCACCGGAATGGGAATCCGCGCATCCGAGTCCGAAATTCACGCGAAACGTGTTGTGCTCCCCCGCCCGGAAAAAAAGGTTTGTCGTTCCAATTGGAAGTGTGCTGCAAGTGCGCTGGTGTGTGTGGTGTGGGTATTTTTGTATTTGACAATATTATAGTTTCCACGAGGAGGCTGTTTATTGGCTTATATTATAGCGCGAATCTATATTGCCGCCAAATGATCTGGTAAGGTTAACGTAAACAGCGCAGCGCGATATTAACACAATTCCAAAAACAATAAAACGCCAAACGTTAACTGCGCGGCTATTTATGTAAAAACGAAACATTGGCCCGTGTGACCCTACCACAGTTCTTGGGACGACGCACCCCGCGAACGCCCACGCCCGTCCTAACGCAACAAGTGTGGTTTGGCCACACTGGCGCGCCTCTTCAAAACAACAAACAGTCCGAAACAGCTGACCCGCCCTACAAAACGATTAACGAGCGTTGATCAATAATACTTATTGGATTAGACTATCGATTTAGTTTACAGGACAATCAGTTGTGGCTGTTTTATCACATTCCGGCGGTGAAAAAAGACCTGGGGTAGGGGATTTTTAGTGTGACCAACTGATTGCCACGCCAGTGCTGGAAAACGAGTCATTTAACCCACTGTTGCCCCTTGCTTCTCCTTGGAACATTCTAGAGTTTGTAATTTCACCATTTCGGGAAATGCATGATATCCTTATGAAATGTATTATGTTCTGGAAAAATGTACTATTTATTTTTCATAAAATTGCTGAAATAAAACCCGTAAACAAAAATATAATTAGAATTTAATTTAAAATAAGAAAATATTCGTCAATTCCTTCGAGTTTATAATAGTTAAGTTTTTGCCAAAACAAATAAGGACTTTTAAGAAAAAAAGACGTGCTTGACATTTTATTTAATATTATAAATTAACTTCTTTCTATTTAAAGTAATTATTTGTTTAATTTTATAAATCCTCGTTTTCCTGTGTTTTTAGGAAATGTAATTATTTAACTTAAATTAGCTTTTAAATTAATAAAAAACGATTTAAAACAATCGAATTATATTTTATTTATTCATTTAGCAAAATCTATATATTACATGGGTGCTAAATGTACCGTAGCTTAATTATTTTTCTATTTATTATAATTAAAATTATACATCAAATGTAATTTACGCAAAATTGAATCGTCAGGGTCCGTGGCTCAGAGCTGCAGGTGGAGCAAGGCGCCTTCTGTTAGAATCGTTATAACATTGCTGGCCGTGGCGACGCCCAGGATATCGCCGTGCTCATAGTCGATTGTAATGAGGTTCTGTTTTCCAACGACGACGGGCGGACCGTTGCGCTTGCGCAGCCCCTCGGCGGACTCGTGGCGGGAGTGGTAGACGAGCACGTTCCGCCGGCCCTCACATATTACGGAGTACTCAAACTCCGGGCAGCAAGCGGTGAACTTGTGATTCTCCTTTGAGGCCTGCACGTAGCCCATGGCGTTCAGCTGGCCCACGTGTCGCACACCCCACTCGTCCGGTCGGCTGGGCTGGTACACCTGCAGCCACACGGAGGCGTCCACGCCCTGACGAGTGGCGAAGGCTGCCGGAAATCCTGGGCGGATATTGGTGACGAAGAGCAACGGCTGGCTGCCCAGGAAGATGGTGTGTGTTATTTTGTTCTCTGGCAGGTTAAAGCGCACTAAAAGTACAGGTCAAGTGTCAAATATTTGAAATTCCAGGAGATGGATTGGATTGACTCGTGCCAACACTCACCTATCTTATTGTCATCATCCGGGTTACCCAGGTCGCACTCCTCAATGGGATCCTCCAGATTTGGTATTGGCAACCCGGCAGTACTTGGCGGTCCCCCCACATCCTCCTCGACACCGTCATCACCGTCTCCCTTGAGCAGCCGTGGCCATCTATCTTGCTCCGTCTGCTTGTCCAGGCTCATGTGGAGAGCACTTGCCTCCACCACCGAGACAAGGGAGTCGGGGAGAACGGGCTGGTACAGTTCGCCTGTCAGCAGCACCTGCTCCAAGTAGATTACCTCGACAGTGGTCGATGTGCAGCGAATGGTGATGTCGGCAATCGTGGCGGTCTCGGGCAGAGGAAAGCGGAGTATCAAATCGCTATTTGACTGGTTCCAGGTGTACATTCTAACGCCGCGGTCATCCTCGGCATCTTCGGTAGCCGCTACGTCGTGACCATTCAGCATCGGACGATGAAGAGTAGCAAGAGGAGTGGTGGCTGCAACTGTTGCGGCGGCCTCGGCCTCTTCGCGCGTCTCAATCTTGCGATTGCTGGCCAGAATTAGGGATTCGGCGCGCGGCTCAAAGGCGCAGTATTGCAGGGATCCGGTTGTTTGCAACCGCTGGCGGATCGTATATTTCCATTCGTTGATATCTTGGTTAAAGGCCAATTGGCCCCATATGATGTCCAGGTAGCTTATCCATGTTTCGCGACGCGACACATGACCAGCCACCAGGGAGATCTGCTTACGTTCCTGCACCACATCCAGCCGGGCATCATACATGATGTAACCGCGCGTGCCGCTCTCTTTGTCCACCGGCGTGCGGGTGACCAATTGCCATTGGTCGGTGGAGATGCGAGAGCGATCACCGGTGTCCAGCAAATGGTAGGTGGAAATGCCGTCGCAGATCACAGAGAAGCGTTCCGAGACGAAGCACATGGAGTAGTTGTAGTCGCCGGACATTTGAGAGTGGCCGTCGCCGTGATCTAATTTCTCAATGGTGTAGACGACGCGCAGGCCAAGGGTATGCCCGATCTGCGGATCGTAGATGCACTGCATCACCTGGTGCTGCGCGTTAATAAAGTAGGTGTTGTGGCGCATCCACGGGTCCACGCACAGAAGGTTGTGGCGAGCAAAGAGCTCCCCGAGGAGCCGAGAGTATTCATTCCAACTAGGATCCAGCTTCGACGGCCTCACAGGCAACTCCTCGCGGAAAACCGGCACCGGGTCGAAGGACAGCTTATAGCCGTCGAAGTTGGAGCAAACGAGATTGCGGTCCACAGAAAGCTCCACGGCCGACATCCTGGCAAATCAATTTTTGTTGTTTCTTGTAAAAAAGTAGGTACCAAATTTTGGAAATTTGTTCCAAATAAAAAACCAAATGTCGTGCCCGTCTGTGTTATCGTTATCGACAACTGCGATTTCGATAGGTTTGTTTACGTTATGTTCATGACGTTAGCTTTGTGTATTTCCAATGGGGAAAAGCTTTTTACAATTAATTTGTTAAAGTTTTTCTTTCTATACAATTACAGATTTGTTTTCCTCCTACAAAAAACGTCGATAGCTCTGTGTGCGGCACTTTTAAAACACGATAACTCATACAAAAAATGTTCCTCCAGTGTTGGAATACGCCCTGCCGACCAAGAAAAGTGGCCCAATGGAAACCGGGACAAATTCAAACTTATTTAACTAAATTATATTAAATTTAACTAAATTATATTAAATTAATCATAATTATTATAAATTTAAACTAAATTATATTACGGTACTGTCATTGCCTTTTATTTTATTTCACCGAGTATTCCTATATATTACCATATAACTTTTCTATCTGAAATCTACATTAATAGGCTTAATAAATCTCATTTGGTTAGAGAACTTTTATATTTGATAATTATTCTATTATTTATCTATTCCCTTTAGTTTCCCTCCTTAAATACCGATAACTCTCCCGCCAATCGTTGATTGCTTGCATTTCAAATGCCGATAGCACCTACGTGTTCCTGAAGTGTTGGTAAGCGCCGTGCCGGTCAAAAAGAGTGTTGACACGTGTCAGAACATTCTTTAGTGTTTTTAAGTCAATTCTTTTTTTTTTAGCAATTAGCAAACAAAACGTAATCCGGACGAAGACGACGACGACGACCTGGTGAGGACGACAGGTGGTATTTTCCAGAGTCCTGGGTGTGACCCGTGCCATCTGTTCTCGTGTCTTTTGCAGCTAGAATATAGCATCCAAGCGGCAGCAGAAAGAGGCGAGGCAGCAGAGTTCGTCAACAGAAGAGCAGCGCAGTGCAGCGAAGGGGGCGACGATACAATTCCGCGGACTTGAGCCACCAGCCAACAGCAGCTGTTTCGTGGCACCGGACTGGACCGGACGGGAGCAATCCAGAGTCACATAGGCACAGATTCCAAAACGAAATACCGAATACCAAAAACTACGGCGATGGCCCAAAGTCGGTACCAACGCACACAGATTCTGCTCGCCCTGGGCGTCGTGGTGGCCCTGATGCAGTGCGTCGCCGCTGTGGAGTTCACCTTCGACCTGGCCGACAATGCGGAGGACTGCTTCTACGAGGAAATCAAAAAGAACTCGAGCGCCTACTTCGAGTTCCAGGTGTCCGCCGGCGGTCAGCTGGACGTGGACGTGACCCTGAAGGATCCGCAGGGCAAGGTCATCTACAGCCTGGACCGGGCTACGTTCGATAGCCACCAGTTCACTGCAGAGATATCGGGCGTATATACGGCCTGCTTCGGCAACCAATTCTCGGCCTTCTCGCACAAGATCGTCTACGTGGACTTCCAGGTGGGCGAGGAACCGGCGCTCCCGGGCGTCGACGAGCATGCCACCGTGCTCACCCAGATGGAGACCTCGTCGCAGGCGATCCACAAGGGCCTCAACGAGATCCTCGATGCCCAGACGCATCACAGGCTGCGCGAGGCGCAGGGTCGCAAGCGGGCCGAGGATCTCAATCAGCGCGTGATGGTGTGGTCGTCGCTGGAGACGGCCGCCGTCGTGCTCATCGGTCTCGTCCAGATTCTGGTGCTGCGCAACTTCTTTACGGACCGCAAACCCAGCCAGGCGCACTACGGCCGTCTGTAGAGGCCCGAGCAGAAGTCTGAGCAGCGATGCGAAGGGAGGCAGGAGCAAGGAGAAGCAGTAGTTGGACTCGGAGCGCCGCATCTCGTATTTTAATTAATTTTTTTTCGCTATTTGTTCAGAACGCCCTGCGTTGGCATATAGGAGAGCTCTCTCTCTCCGCTCCTATATGTGCAACGTATTCATTCCCACTCCCCCACGGGCAGTTTTTTTCTCTTTGGTGTAACCCGGCCCCGGTCCTACCTACCTACCTACCGACATGTACTATTTTTTGTTGAGACCCGGAAACAGAATGAATGTTTTTTTTTTACATTAAATACATGCAAAAGCAACCATAACTCGATAGCTAAAGGTAAACCAAATCGTGTTTCATTTGCGGGCATCCTTACAGCTCGTTTCTGGTTTCTCTTGGCTGACTGAGCGCCCTCGATTTGGAGTTATCATAGACACATAGCTTAGTTATAACGCTTGTAGATGTGTATGTATGTGCATACCAGCTGAGTCAATATTGTGGCACTCCGTCCGGCAACCAGAACAAGACCCATTCAACTAAGTAATCATGTCAACGATGATAATGATAATGTGGGCGAACAAGTGCTCAGCTGATATGGCGGCACTCCCTTGAAACCGAATCATAGCTCTAAAGATTTTAGGTTTTTTAATTAAAATAAATTATAAAACACTTATGAATGAGAAAAAATGCATTATAATTGACCAAGAAGTAGCATATTGAGGGATTTTAAATAGAGTAAAGCATTGCATTGTATTATTTACGAAATTCTGTTTTAATTTTATGAAAATCGGACGATCATTATACAGCTGCCATAGGAATAATAAATAACTAAAACTGTAAATGTATAATATATACTCAATCTATTTAAAAGAGCAGTTGTAGTTGATAGATCCTAGAGCCCATGGAACTCAATGTCAAGCAGCTGTCACTGGAAAAATTTAACGTCAAAGGCTTCAGGAAATTCGGGCAGCATCATTTTCATCAGAGCTCAAACCACGCAAAGCTTTACTATCACCACATCCGCGACATGGGTAGCTTCTCCAAAATGACACCGCCGACGAAAGAGCAGCGGGAGAAAGAAGAGAAGCCACTGATGAAGCAGCAGGAGAAGCAAGAAAAGCAACTGGATGCTGGCACCAAGGCAGAGGCAGAGACAGAGACGACCTGCACCGCAGGAGGTGCTACCGAGCAGAACACTGAAGAGAAGACTTCGGCGGATAACAAGGTTCCCGGCAAGCTATTGGGCAAGCGTGCCGGCAAGCCCACTCCCACCCGTATGGAGCACGATCTGAAGAAGAAGAAGCTGGATGAAAGCAAGATCCAGGACCAGGATAAAGCAGGTCCTTCGAAAGGCGAGGGGAAGGCCTCCAAGAAGGAGGAGCAGGAGCAGAAGCAGGAGGTATTCAATGTTCCCCAGACACGAACAAGGACTAATGATGGCCCTGCACCTACCACACCTGAGGGAAGACAACAACCCCCGCCAATAAATCCAATCTATACTCCAGCCAGGCCCAAGTCCAAGTCCAGACTAATCAAAGATGAGCCCTTGCTGGAAGATTCTACAAAACTGGATTAGGCTTCAAGAATTTACAAATGTTATTGAGAAATAATAACAAATTATAGCAACAATACTGCTTAGCACTAACTATCTATGTTATCTATCTACGGGTTCTCCTGGGTAGCTGAGTTCTGTAGATTAGAGACAGAAGATTAGAGGGGAAGATGTTAATTCCGACTGTATAAACAGTTTACGGATATATATTAAGCCCGAAAATATGCTATTTGGGATATGGCATTGAAAATATGTGTATGTAGTGCCGCATTTGCATAGGGAAATGCACTTCTTTAGACTATATTATATTATGAAATATATAATTCTATTATCATAATATAAATATATGAAATGTTATCTATATGTATTATTGCCTGGGAATTGAATATTAATATTGAATTTTGTACATACAATTTCCCAAAATCATCATGTTTGAATATAAAGGTTTTTCTGAGTTAGGCTACCGATAAAAATACATTTTGAAGATGTTGTATAGAATTTGTTTGTTTAGTTTAGTATATGTATATAACATGTATATGTGTTATCACATTTTATTTTGATTATTTGTTGCACGTACATATCAACTGATACTTACCCGTTACCCATCTTATCATTATTTTTATACATATATCATTATCATTATTGAGTCACCTATGATCAGTTCGCATTGATGCATTAATCTGGTTAGGGACATTTATCTTATCGGTCCGCTTTTGAGGCAACCCCTTCTAATAGTGATAACTAACCAGTTGTGGTAGCTCCCACATCCCATCCCAGTTGAAGTTGGCCAATAGCAACGGGAATTCGATTCGAGTTACTAAACGATAATTATGCAAACACGAAATTATTGCCACTGCCATGATAATGCAGCATTCAAAGGCCGTAAATCTCCTTAACAGTTTTATGTACGGCTGTCATCTTTTCCATTGTTGATCTCCATTGACTGACTCTCGGAATTTCGCACACTCCATACCAGGCCAAGCCATTGCCAAATCTGTCCAGATGTATGTGTATGAAAATAGTATAAATGCTATGCTAATATCGGCGTTTGTCTCCAATACCAATTAATAGTATTTAAATCGGTCCAAGACAATGACAGTGACACATCGTTGGCCATATGTTTATTGCCCCATTCATAACAAAAGGTGCTAAGACAAAAAACCAATACGAAGTTTGTTGTAAGTCAACGATTTTTATTTGTTGTTCGACTTGTATTTCTTATTTTATTTGTTTTTATTTTAAGGGGGAGGGGGGTGTTCTATGGTATGAGTATCAAAAAGTTTAAAACGCTCTCCTAAAAAATGCCATTTTGAAAATCGTTGTTCACGACAACTCAAAATCTACTGAACCAATCGTTTTGAAATTTGGAACACAACTTCTTTTACTAATTCTACAGGTACTCATGTTGGGCTTTTTATTTTAAATTTTTATAAATTTTTTATTTAACAAATTAGCTGTTGTAGCCTTATGTGTCAAGAAATGCAGCTTTTTATTTGTTAGAGGTTTTTAAATAATTTATATAGATAAAGACATGCCGCTGTTTTAAACTAATCTAAGGTACCCGTTAAGCAGTTCTGCCTAATATTGGCATTAATTGCCTTCAAAACGGCAGCGCTGAGCCATTGGAATTTCTCTGGGGCTCTTACACCACCTCTCTTAAAGCGACTATTGGCTCCAAAATGGGAAGTTAGGCCTGAACTCTTGGCTTGGCAACAACAGAAACGAAAAAGGTTTTTAAAAAAACCTACCAACCCGGCCAAGTGAAAGGGAAGCGGCTGAAGGACATGTGTAAATGAATTGTCAGCGGATCGATCGGTCGATTGATTGATGTCAAAATGGGGTTAATCAAACGTCAACACACTTTGCATGCTAATTATCCATTCATCCATAATGATAATCATAATAATAACGCGAGTAATCCGTGGCACATGTGTAGGGAGCCAGACCCAGACCCAGACCCAGAAGCAAACCATTAGGCACACCGCAAAAAAAATATATAAATCTATTGCCAAAGATATGTTATGATGACATTATCTATAATCTGGGTAAGTTTGTGACCATTTAATAGTCTCAAAAATTTTTGTAGTATCTATGTTTAAAGCTCTGCCCTTAGGTTAGCACAAATTAAATATTATAGTGACTGTAATTATGTCAGTAATTATTTTAAATACTAATATATAACTTCTAAATATGTCTTTATTGTTTTTTTTTTGGATATCAATATATATTTGTATTGTGACTACATTTATTAGAAAACCTTCAAGTGATTAATATTTTCCCTATATAACCATTTAACTGATTTAAATGTAATATTTATAAATATAAAGTTCTAGAAATAAATATATATTTCCTATTAATATATTTATTAAATTTTCTGTGCAGCAATTAACTTTTAGCAAGGGATTATAAACCCAAAAGGGGGGTATTTAAAAATCGTATTTCAACATCCCATTCAGTTTTGCCTGGCATGGCCCAATAGCTGATGGCAATCAATGAATCGACTCTGTTGGACCCCTCCAAAAAGCAAACAGCTCCGAACACGCCCCGAACTTCCTTCCAACCCATCTCCGGACTCCCTCTGTCCACTCTTCACTCCTAGTCGCCATCCCAATCCCGTCCAGCTTGCCGCCGCTTTGGCTGCTGGCGAAGACGCTTCAGGTTTTATGTATCAATTAGTAGTCCGACGACACTGGTCCCATCCGTCAATGGGCGAGCTTCGGCTGGAAGCTAGCACAGCGAGGGTGGCTTCAAGTCTTGGTTACTAACTGACTGTAAAAAATAAAATCTCTCAAGCATATATTGATATTAAATAATTGAAAACTTATTTTTTGGGCTTATTAAAATATAAATAAAAATAAAATAGGACATCTACACCTATAATACATGATTATTTACCTTAACAATTGATTATATATAAGTATATTAATAATTAATAATATAATTATTAATAAAATGTTATTATTGTTTATATTAAATAATTTTAAATTAATTACTGAGGTTTACTAAAATATAAATAAATAAACACAAAAATATAATTAAGTAGAGTTTAAGGTATAGAAAAAATTATTACATAGGATGGGAACATGGCAAGAAATGGTACGGGTCAAAATACTGCTCATGATAATCAATAGGAAATTATAGAATATTAAAATAGGACACTTTTACCTATAATAAGTAATTAATAATTAATAATAATAATTAATAATAATTATTTACCTTAGCAAATTATTTACCTTATAAAGTGGGTTTTGCGATAGAAAATACTTTAAAACGGCCCGTAACATGTTTATTACTTACAAAATGTATTCAATATTAGTTTCAGACTTTAAAAATATTATATTATATATATTATATATATTATCTAACATTTAGATACTTATTTTAAATATTGCTATACTCCACTTTAAAATACTTTAAAAACCGCCCTAAAAATCGGTTTCCCTTTCTTTCTTTTCTATTTATATATATTTTTTATTTATTGTTTTGTTCGGTTTTATTATAGTTTCATCTTACGCTTGTTTATATCTGCATCTGTATCTGTTTTTGTAGCTCCATCGGCTTTGCCAAATATTTCGATAGCTCCGTGTGTAGTATCTTTTGCTGCAACTGCTGCTGTGGCCCCCCAATTTTTTGTTTCAATATTGATAAATATCTGAACAATATATGCATAGACAATAAGTATGTAAATCGAGCTGCTATGGCCCACTAATGGGTGGCGATGTTTGTTAATGTGAATATATTCATTTTCACAGAGAACCGGAGAAAAGGGGGAGGGGGAGCGCGAAATTAAATAATTAACAAGCCAGGCAATATGCATATCAAATTTTGTTAGTTATGCCAACAGGGAACACACTCATAAATAAATAATTATGTATCTCTGATGCTAATTCGGGCCGAGCGGAAATTTATGATACGAAAGAATCGAAGATTGGGCCTATATCGAACGTTGGGCTAGGGCGTGGATCTGTGGATCTGTGGATTAGTCCGTTTCAAAACGACTCCAATGTCCGGTACATTTCGAAACCTCGTAGTAGCATGGATGCAACATAGATTTCAAAACTATATAGCTTGATGAATGTGTTATAATTAGGCCAACAATGTTCCTAATTTACTTTTTGTATAATTTATTGAATTAAATTATTTCATTTTAAATATTTTTTAAGAGAAAATGATTGTTATTTTGTAATATTGTTTGGAATAGGCTAAAGTTATTTATTTCAATTTATGTTTATTATTATACAAAATTTGTTAACCGAGAAAGGAAGCTAATTTCGGAAAACCGCATCATGAAAACTGTTTATAACTAGCTAGATTTGATAAGGTAAATAAATCTGTTTACTTAATTTCTTGAATTTGAATATTTATCCATAATTTTATATGATAATTTTAAGATAAGTAAAAACTAAAAATTCATAACTCGGCCAAAAAGGAATATATTTCAATTTGGAAAGCTGTTCTGAGTTAGTTTAAGTTATAAATATAAATAAAAATAAAATAAATATTATTCTAGATTCTAAAGACTTCTATAATAGTTATATTAATTAAGGGGGGATATACATGTAAGCAGTCAAAATTTGGCCATTTTTCGTGAATTTTTTTTATAAGAAATAGTCAAGCAATCGTCGTGAAACTTTGGATATAGTTAAAAGTAGAGTCAGAGATGACAAAAAAAATTAGTTATAAACAATATTTTACAAAATGGCGGATTTATGGAACATATGCCGTAGCGCCTCGAGCTTTGAGTTGCCGTACTATGGACACGATAGGGGTCGTAATTCCTGTCCAAAACCCGTAAACTAAATTTTTTTGTATTCATTACACCTGTATCTTCTATTTGAACCTAAAAAACCCAAAAGAAATCAAGGCAAAAAAATTAAATTTTGATTTGAAGGAAAAAATTCCATTTTCAGGTGATCAGTTTTCACTTCCCACCCTCTTAAAAAATAGTAATACTCAGTTTTATAACAACCATGTAGGTTCAAATAGAAGATAATTTCATGCTGATCATAATAAAATTTTATTCACACCGATATGTTACGTAGTTTTTTCTGAATCGTGTCCATAGCATAGGCAGAAATGCAAAAATTAGAAGCTGAGAAAAAGACGTTTAAAGTTTTTGATGTGCCCACGTTAACACTTGTATACTTTGCTTGCATACTTAATTTGAGGCACTTAAAGTTGGAATTCGATGATGAAACTTACACAGTCGATTCTTTAAGTAATAAACTATTTTTTAAACAAAGAAAAAATTTGCAAAAAAAAATTCTGGTTTACATGTATATCCCCCCTTAAAATGATTTTATTTATATATCCCCAAAAAAGTTAACTTATTTCCCCAAATGTTCTCACTAAATAAAACCGCAACTAAAATGTGATTCAAATGCAGCCGAATATTATTTTATTGAAATTTTATTTTAACCATCGAAACCAGATACAGAATCGAATAGATACCTCATGACATTCCACGATAAAAACAAAATAAAAATGAAGCAATCGGCCATTAAGCCATAATAAAAACGTTAGCACATTGTTTTATTTAATCAGTTAATAAGTTTATGGGGGCCAGACCCTTTTCCGTTGTGTTTTCCCCTGTGATTTTCTACCTCGCCTCGATTCGATTCAATTCGATTCAATTATTTGCATGTCCCGCCTTTGTTGGCCACCTGTGCCTTTGTTGGCCCTCTGTTTTGTTGGCCAAGTTGTTGGCTGATCGTTCGGCATGAAATATTTGTCCCAAGATGGGTCAAGGTTTCCCCCAGCAGGCAGAGAGAGAGAGAGAGAGGGGGTAACCCCCGGAGCGCCATGGGAGAATGAGACGGCTTTCTGGGGAAAAGTAAACGAAATAGATGTCGCATCTTTGGGTTATACAATTCCACCTGTTTTGTTGTGATCACTGATCACAGCAGCAGCGATTGATTTGTGTCGATGAATAGAGTCATGTCTCGTAGATAAACGAGCGATGCGTGAAAGGGTAACCTTATTTTAAAGGGGGGTTTCGTTCCGCTTTAATTTAGGGCCTACATATCCGGTCCCCACATTCTGTGGGGATAAATTTATTTTGTTTTATAATTCGTATTGCAGGAAATATGCAAGATTTTAAACGGTTATGCGAAAACTTTAAACACCTACATTTGCATGTTTAATTTCGCTTACAGGTTTTGATTTTTATGATATTTTAGGATTTTATGAACTTAAGCTGAAGTTTGGGGAAAAACCTATGAAATGATACAGGAAGTCACAGCTCTCTTGACTCTCTCTACGAGATCCTTCTGACAATTGAACTACGATCCGCCATTTTTTTTAAGTTGCCACTAGTCTCTAGAAAGTATTACCAGAAGGGTTGATTTAGTCCTTTCAGACTATTACAAACCAAGCTTTAATAATTATATTTGTAAAGGAATAATAAATAATTATATAATCTCTATTCTAGCACCCCGTAATTAATGACTAAATATGTTTATAAATCTCCAGATATTGCACAAAATATCCAACGGGGCAGCCACAGGTGGCATTATCCCTGCCGGAGGTAAGGCGACATGCTTATCACTGTTTAATGTTTAATTCATGGCCCAAACTAAGCTAAAACTGAAACCAAAACCAAAAGCAAGAGAGACACACACGCATGGCTAATGACAGATGTAATCATTTTCGGCAGATATTTAGCGAACACTTTGCGAAACGATATACATATGCAAAGCTAATAGCAGGAAATCCAAGACGCGAAGCCGCCAATCTGCCAATCCGCCAATAATGAGCATCGCCGCATTGCGCAATCCGTATTCCGGAGCCAAGTCGGAGAACTCCATTCCATGATGTGACTGATGTCCCATGGCCGCGGCGTTTTTGGGAGCAGGCGTATTAATTACATCCGCCCAAAGAAAAGATTTACACTTGGAAAAAGTCATATATTTCTTAAATACATTTTGTAAAATTCAATATTATACATAGGTAAAAGGTCTTACAAATCTTACGTTATTCACATATATATATATATATATATATATATATACATATATATATTTTATATTAAATTACCAATAAAATAAGATAGAATGGAAAGAGAGATTATGATTGCCTGTGCGCCACTTATGTTCTAGATATTGGTTACAGATAATCCACAAGAAATGCATTACAAAAGATCCTAAAAGATACAAATATTATAAAATTAATAATTAATAAATAAATATATTAGAACTTGAAAAGAACATTTACTATCCTATTGTTTCTTGCAAGTCATAAAATATGTATTTCTAAATAATAGTAGATAGTTCTTAGGGACAGCAAGAAAGGATGCCAAGTTCGTTAAGCGGAAGTATAAATATTTTATAAGATCATCTAATAAATATATAAATTAAAGCTGTCTATAGTACCATAACCAAGCCATAAAAGTAATAACTTTAATATAAAAAATGTCAGTTTAAATATGGAAAAATAAACACAGCATTCTCTATGATTAATTATAATTTGTAAAAAAATTTCTTGGCTATACGATTAGTTTCTAAGTATATGTGCTGAGAATTTGTTATTAATTTATTGAAAAATGAGAAACAATCACTAAATAAACCCCATTTATTTCCTAGTTTCACCGTTATTAACCAGAAGAGCCCTGAAACATTTAAAATCCCATAAGAAACCATAAAGTTAAAGACCTATGTTAGCTTTTAGGTATTATCCCAGTTCCAAAAAAAGGAAAAATTCATAAAATCCCCAAAATATTCTCCGTTTTTCTGTGTTACTCACTCACTAAACCGTCGTTAGCTGCTACTTAAGTTGTACATATTTGGTAATACAGCCCAAAAAAGCTTTGCTTTTAGCTGCTTTTTTTTCGCTGCTCTTTCTTGGCTCATGTCTAATAAATTCGCGGCTATTTGTTTTTCTGCGTGTTGACGACGCAGAGACGGCGATAACTCAATAAGCCGAATCTGCATTTTCGATTTTTCGAGCGAAATGCGAAGCGACCCAAAGAAAATCAAAAAAAAAAGTTGCGCAGCCTCCAATGGGGACCCGACCCCCCTCCCGAAAGATGATGATGAAGCGCCAGCTCTTTGGAAGATGCGCAGACTAGTTTCGAGCTGCTGCCATGGGCCCTTCTTTGGATATAAAACCAGCGGTTGGGTCACTAGGTTCATCATTGATCGGTTGGACATCGAGGGCTCAAGCACGACCAACGTGAAGATGAATGTAAGGCGGAGTGACAAGGATTATATAGAGAATTACCAAAGGATATATATAATATATATATAAAAGCTATTTATCAGTGATTTTGATAAGGGCTTCTTCTTTTTTTTCTGTGCCAAAATGTGACTCTAATTATGTGTGATTTTTCCAAAAATGAAAACCGTATTTTTTTGTCTCGTTCTCGGTCAAGTTCTTTGGCGCCTTTATTGCGCTCGCCATCTGCGCGCTCTGTGGATTAACCCAAGCGGATATATCGCTCAAGCTCCGGCAGCAGCAGCAGCAGCAGCAGCAGCAGTTCCAGGAGAGCAACTATGGCAACTCCGGCTACCAGATCTTCGAGGTGCACAACCACTTTGCGGGCAAGGGTCCGGCCTATCTGCCGCCCCAGGAGCAGGTCCATCAGCAGCAGCAGCAGGTTCCGGTTCAGGTTCAGGTTCAGGCCCAGGCTTTAGCTCCATCGCTGGCCCATGGCCATGATGACAGCTTGGCTGTGTCCTTCTTGAACTTTGCCGATGCCCCTGCCCCTACTCCCGCTGCATCTGCTTCTCCAGTGGCCGTCCCCTTCCCCTCCAACTACCAGCATGACTTCCAGCGCCAGGAGGCAGCTCCAGTTGCAGCGCCAGTTGCTGCTCCAGTTCCAGCTTCTATTCCTGCTCCAGCTGCTTTTAGTGGCCAAAGCTACTTGCCGCCCACGGTGCAGTCTCAGCCCCAAGTGGTTCCCCAGCAGCAGCAGCAGCAACAATACCTGGCTCCCACCGTTGCCCAGGAGGTTTCCCAGCCTGTTTCCAATTACCAGGCACCGGATTACCTTCCGCCAACAGCCACGCCTATAAGCTACCAGCAGCAGCCTCAGCAGCAGCCACAGCAGCAGCCTCTTCAGCAGCCTCAGCAGGTATTCCAGGGACCCACTTACCTGCCTCCAGTGAGTAGCACGGCCAGCAGCAGCAGCAGTGGCATCAGCAGCGTGGGAATCAGCAGCACTACTTCCGTCCAGGCTCAGAGCACGGCCGAGTATCAAGCTCCTGGCTATCTACCACCCCAGCAGCAAGTCCAGCAAGTTCAGCAAGTGCAGCAAGTGCAGCAGGTGCAACATCAGCAGCAACATCAGCAAATTTCCGTGCAGGAGCAGGCTCAGGAGTACCAGGCTCCTGGATATCTGCCACCTGGCTATGACTACTCCAATCCCGACCAGCTGCCATTGTCGCTGACCCAAACCGTGGCCCCCCAGCAGAGTGTTTCCTCCGTGCAGAGTGTCGCCTCCGTTCAGAGTGTCTCCACCGTGCAACAGGCTTCCGGGGAGTATCGTGCCCCTGGCTACCTGCCACCTGGCTACGATGAGCCACGTCCTCAGGTCCAGACTCAGATTCAGGCACAGCCACAGATCTCCTACCAGCAGCCACAGGTTCAGGTGCAGCACCAGCAGGTGCAGCAGCAGCAGGTAACCGTCGCTGCTCCCACACAGGCTACAGTGAGTCATCCCGGCGCCTTGCCCGATGGCTATGACTTCATCAAGCCTGATAATGCAGAGGCAGCTATTGCCGAGCTGCACAGCCTCCAGACGCAGACCAAGTTGCTCAAGCAACAGCAGGAGCAACAGTTGCTGCTCCAACAGCAGCAGCAACAGCAGCAGCAGCAACAACAGCAGCAGCAGCAGCAGCAGCAACAGGAGCATCACCATCACCATCATAACCAGCAGCAGCAGCAGGTCATTGTCCAGTCCCAGTTGCAGGTGTCGCAGCAGCAGCAGGGCGCTGACATCGTCTATGGTCGCCCCAAGGCCCAGGCACAGCCAGTGGCACCTCAGCACTTTACGGCTCCGGGTTACCTGCCCCCATCCACTGCTCCGGCATTGGCTCCGGTTCCTGTTTCTGCACCTGCACCTGTGCCAGTTTCTATTCCAGCTCCAGCTCCCTTGCCAGCTCCAGCTTCGGCTCCAGTCTCTGTTTCCGTTTCCAGCTCTTACCAGCATCACCATCATCAGCAGCAGCAACAACAATATAGAGCTTCCGGTTACCTGCCCCCAGCTCCTGCTCCTGCACCCATCCATGTGGCAGCCCCTGCTCCTGCACCCGTCCATGTGACAGCCCCTGCTCCTGCACCCATCCATGTGGCAACTCCTGCTCCGTCTCCTGTCCATGTGGCAGCTCCTGCTCCTGCACCCGTCCATGTGCCAGCTCCTGCGCCTGTTCGCATTGCAGCTCCTGCGCCCGCTCCTATTGCCCTGCCTGCCCCTGCGCCCACCCAAGTGACCCACATCCACTCCCTGAGAAGCTACATGAACACCGTGCAGCCCTTCGCTCGCTATGCACAGCCTGTGAGTGTTCGCCAGCAGCAGCACCAGCACCATGTCCATCACCAGGTGCAGCAGCAGCATCAGCATCAGCACCATCAACAGGTGATCGAGGTGGCGCCCATGTACCGTGAGCAGTCCAAGCGTCCCCGCTTTTATGCTCCCGCCTTCGTGAGCAGCGCTGTGCCCCGCCAGGCAGCCCCGCAGCCCCAGCAGCACCTGCACCATCACTACCACCGCGTGGTGCAGAGCCAGAAGCTGCAGCCCATTCCCGTCTCCATCCCAGCGCCAGCGCCCACGCTGAGCTTCAAGGCACAGCAGTCGCTGCAAAAGTTCATGCCCAAGGATGTCCAGGTTGCGGTTAATGTGGCCATGGCGGCCACTGCCCCGGTGGCGGCTCCTCCCTCGCTGCGCGGCAGCTCCCGGGTGCGAACCGTTCAGATTGTGAAGCCCCATGCGACGCGCACCTTCAAGGTGCTGGAGACCCTCGACCAGGCGGGCGTCAAGACCATTAAGATTTTGGGAGCCAGCAATGAGCAGCCTCAGGGCCGGCATCATGTGGTCAAGGTGGTCACCCAGAATGCGCACAGCGGTGCCGAGAGTCATGTCCAGACGGTGAAGATCTTCGATGACCAGGCGCCGCTCAGGCTTCAGGCGCAGCCCCAGATTGGTGGTGGCGCCGCCTACCTGCCGCCGGCGCGTCCCAGGACCAGGATCGTCCGCCAGGCCAGCAAGCCGCTGCGTCTGTATCCCGTGGCCAGCCTGTGAGGAGGGAGATCAAGGGATCCGCTCCCAGCACTGATTAGTTGTTAATTTCATCATCGAGAGGCACCTCGTGTCGTTTTGTTAGTTTTTTTTTTTGTTATTTTTTGTTATTTTCTCGCTGCCTCATTTCGCATGCATTCCAATCGCCGAAATCCATACATCCGAATCCGCATCTGGGTCTCCAAGATGAGTCCGAATCGCAATCGAAATCAAATCATTTGCATGCAATAGCAACTGGCGACTCGAATTTCTTACCCAATAAATACCTAATAATAAACTTACGTAAATATATGTAAATAATATCGTTTATTTAATGGGGAGACGGGGCATCGCAGACCTTGAACCAATTGTGGCCAGGAGTTAGTAGTACTTGGCCAACATTTTGGCTTGATTCCCCTCCAACCGACCTAAAAGAAGATGTCATTTTCCGATCTGTAGGAGATAGCACTTCGATTTTAAAAGGGGGTCCCACACTGATATAATATATTACAAAATTAGCCCGCGGCTTCCAAGCCAATTTAAAAGCCATTCAGAGTTGTATATTTACCCAAGGGTAGGCCACATATTTTATTATACCTCAGACTGAATAGCTAATGATAATCGCGGCAATGTCTCTGCTCCGTGGCTAGCCATCCCGGAGGCGTGTCTCCACTCTCACTCTTGCGGTGACCTTCATCTTCGATTCCATTCAGACTTTGGGTTCGTTTCGGACGGCCTTTGACAGATTTCTATTTGTGTTTTGCTTCCGCTCTAAGAAAACATATGCAAGAATTGAGAAATAGGAAAGAGAAAGGTCAGACCGGATTTCGGGGGCCCTACACTGTGGGAAATGAAATTTGGAATAGGTTTTTACTTTGTGTATTAAGTTAATACGTAGAAAAGGCATTTTTGAATTAATATTTAATTTGTAATATTCATTTCCGCTGAACAAATGAATATTACAAATTTTAAATACTCAACTAACAAAGAAATCAATTAAATTTTCTACCTTACAGGGCTTTAAAAAAGTTTGCTTTCTTTCTTTGTTTTTTTTAGCAACCAAGGACCAGCCGAAGATAGATAGATGGATAGATGAAAAAATAGATAGATAAAAAGATAAATAGAAAGATATAAAGATACTTAGATAGGATGATAGATATATTTCATTGCAATATTTTTGTAATAATTATTATTTTTCAATAACATTTATAAATTCTTGAAGCCTAATCCAGTTTTGTAGAATCTTTCAGCAAGGGCTCATCTTTGATTAGCCTGGACTTGGACTTGGGCCTGGCTGGAGTATAGATTGGATTTATTGGAGGGGGTTGTTGTCTTCCCTCAGGTGTGGTAGGTGCAGGGCCATCATTAGTCCTTGTTCGTGTCTGGGGAACATTGAATACCTCCTGCTTCTGCTCCTGCTCCTCCTTCTTGGAGGCCTTCCCCTCGCCTTTCGAAGGACGTGCTTTATCCTGGTCCTGGATCTTGCTTTCATCCAGCTTCTTCTTCTTCAGATCGTGCTCCATACGGGTGGGAGTGGGCTTGCCGGCACGCTTGCCCAATAGCTTGCCGGGAACCTTGTCATCCGCCGAAGCCTCCTCTTCAGTGTTCTGCTCGGTAGCACCCCCTGCGGTGCAGGTCGTCTCTGCCTCTGCCTTGGTGCCAGCATCCAATTGCTTTTCTTGCTTCTCCTGCTGCTTCATCAGTGGCTTCTCTTCTTTCTCCCGCTGCTCTTTCGTCGGCGGTGTCATTTTGGAGAAGCTACCCATGTCGCGGATGTGGTGATAGTAAAGCTTTGAGTGGTTTGAGCTCTGATGAAAATGATGCTGCCCGAATTTCCTGAAGCCTTTGACGTTAAATTTTTCCAGTGACAGCTGCTTGACATTGAGTTCCATGGGCTCTAGGATCTATCTACTGAAACTGCTTTTTAAACAAGAATTCATACCTTTTATATTGACACTTTTAAATTTACAATTTCACCTTTTTTTATATATGGTATATGTAAATTAAATATTTAAATATCAAATAGTATTTAAATGAATAAACCTTATCTAAGCCCCAATTAAAACCCCCTTTTAATGCCAAATTATTTCGCCCAGTGTACGCTGCGTGCATTTACGGCGGTCCCATTGATGAATATAAACTGTTTGGACACAGCTCGATGACATAATTCCCCGATGAATGCTGATCGCCCAAGACCCACTCTAATTTTTATTCAATCTCTTCCAACCTTGGAAAAGGGCCGACCCTACCTCCTCTCCCTTTCCACAAACTGCAGCCAGATGCCGCCCTTGTGGACGCCCACAAAGATGTGCGGATCCAGCTCGATGCCCGGCAGGGTACGCGGGCTGACCAGCACCTGGAAGCGCTGCACAATGGCCGCCAAGGCGGCCTTGGCCAGGGCCAGGCCCAGACGCATGCCGACGCACTGCCTCGGCCCGTTGCCGAAGCCAAAGAACACGCCCTGCTGTTTGTAGCTCTTCAATCCGCCGTCCAGGAAACGATCCGGCCGGAATACCTCCGGCTCTGGGTAGTAGTCCGGATCGTGGTGCAGAGCGTACACGGGAATCATCAGCTTGTCGCCAGGTCGCACCTTGAGGGGTACCGAATGATGCCTGCCCCGCAGCTCGTACTCCCGGGTGCAGGTCTTCGAGGCCCAGCCGGCGGCGGGATAGATGCGCATGCTCTCTGGAGGGCAAGGTTGGGGATTAGCTTGGGTCTAGCAGGGTTCCAGGTTCAACTCACCATCAAAGCAGGCACTGAGGAAGGGCAGATCGATCAGTGCGTCCAAATCAAGCAGCTGTCCGCTGGGATTCGCCTGCTGCAGTTCCTCGAACAGGCGTTGCTGGCACTCCGGATATCGTCCGAGCTACTCGGGATTAGGGGCACAAATAAAAGCTGGAAAGGATCATCATCTCGAAAGGGACATTACCAGCAGCAGACAGTGGGCAATGCTGTTGGAGGTGGTGTCCAGTCCATCAAACATAAAGGTCATGGCATGGGAGGCCATGTCCTCCTCGCTAAGGCTGTGCTCCCGCTGCATCTCCAGCAGGTGATTGATGAAGTCGTTCCGCTCCAGCCGCTGGCCACGACGCAGACGCAAAGCCTTGCTGATCATGTGGCCAAAGAAGCGGTCAAAGGAGCGAGGAAACACCTTGGGACGCAGGCGGCGCGGCAGGTTCGGGAACAGCCCGCAGACGGCGCCGGCAATGGCCAATCCTCGGTTCTCGGCAGACATCTCCTGGTTATGCCGCATCACTGGGAGGGGACTCTCGGTAAAGGTGCGCGCTTGGATGCCCAGGACGCAGTCGAACAGGGATTCGCCCGTGAAGCGCAGGCCAAGCTGTAAACACACAGGGAATATGGATGAAATTCCCAAGTTCCCTTTCCCCCTTTAATCCTCACATCAACGGCATCCAGGTCCTTGCCGCTGGGTGCCTTCCACTTGATGTAGTCACAGAGATCCCGGCAGACGCGCTGCATGATGGCGTGCGTGGTGCGGATGCGTCCGTTGGTCAGCAAAGTGGAGAAGATGGCCCGCTGTCGACGCCACTCATCGCCCTCGAGCACAAAGGGATTGAGGGCAATCAGCCGGTCCTTGGCTGTGTCCACCATCTGGGAGGCGTCGTTGTCCTCGAAGTGACGAAAGGCACTCACAAAGATCTCGTAGATGAGCCGCGGTTCCAAAACCAGCAGCTTTGGGGAACGCAGCAGGTAGCAACCCAGGTAGCTCTCCGAGTCACGATATTGCCTGGAATTGGAAGAGGGTTACGATGAGGCTTAATCCTGTTTTTGGGTTAGGATTCGGTTCTGATTTTGGTTCCTTACATGTACAGATCCCGCATGTCCATGGTAAAGTGCTGGCGTGGAAAAATAATATTGGGAAATGAACCCAGCAGCGGCCGGACACGTGGCTCTAGAACACCCCGCCGGCGCCAGTGCCCGAAGGTGGACACCAGGAAGCCGTACAGCAGGCCCAGCAGTGTAGCAATACCCAGCAGCAGCGAACCGAACATGACTACGTTATGAGAGGAACTGAGTGGGCGAAGCCAATCAAAGTGAGGAACTTATGAGTATCGGGAAGCAGGGCAACCAGGGAACCAAGGCAGTGGATCAACGGAGCACCGGAGCACCGGAGCACCTAGGTGCCCACACGGGGTGGCAAGAGGGTTAGATGATCATTGCCTAGCGTGTCTCTCAAGCCCGGGTTCGCGTGTGTCGTCTCTGGTGTATGATGGGGTCCCATTATCGAATCAACTGCCGGTGTGTGCTTGTATTATATTATATATTATATATAAATATATATTTATATATCTTTTCAGCACAAGCAGCGTTCTCAGGCAACTGTGTTACAACTATGGGATACCAAATAGTGGAAGCATTGAGAGAAATCCAAGCTGGATATATTTTCTTCGCTCTTGCCAAGATGCAAGGCATCAAGTTCCGATATTAAATCGATCAAAAATCAAACTCAAAATATGCCTTAAAGTCCGTATTATCCTTTTCCAATGTATTTTTATGAATTTCTAATTAAAATAGTTCCCTAAAATGAACTACATATATATTAAATTCATTCCTAATTGAAATCATTCCCTAAAAGTATCTATATATTACTATTCATTCCTAAGAAAAATCCGCTCTACGCGTGTCTGAAAACCACACTTGAAAGGGGGGAGTTCTCCATGGTAATATTCCATGACTCTTAAAGGAGACAATGCCCAAGAACTGAGACACAAACAACCTTTCATTGTCACTTTCTAATTACGGACTGAACAACAGCCCCGATCGGGGTTTCGGCAAACAGTTTCTATTATTTCGTATTATTCGCAATATTTTTAGCCTCGATGTAAACAAGCTGGGATGCTAAGCTTCTAAGCGTGTGCTGTGCAAATAGAGAGAGAGGAAAGAACAATGCCGGAGATTGGAGCCCAGACAAACGGATCAGGGTGGTGTTTGTCCAGGCCAAACAAAGCCGATCTTTGAGGGGATGGATGCTGGCTGGTATAGCTAACTGGGTGACTAGATGGATATATAAGCCAGGCGGAGATTCTGGAAAGTATCACAGTTTGAGTTTTCCAAGCTACAAAACAAGATGCGATTCTTCTGCCTGCTCCTCTTGGCCTGCCTGTTGGCCCTGGCCAACAATGTGACGTCCTCTGCTACAACCTCGTCGGATCCCACATCCTCGACCTCCTCGACTTCATCGACCTCGCCCAGCTCCTCATCGACTTCTTCTACCTCGCCCAGCTCCTCATCGACTTCTTCTACCTCGCCCAGCTCCTCATCGACTTCTTCAACATCGCCCAGTTCCTCCTCGACCTCGACCTCGCCCAGCTCCAGCACTAGCTCCACTTCACCCTCTACCTCTTCAACCTCAACGCCCAGCTCCTCCTCTTCATCCACTTCTCCCACTACCACTTCTCCCACGGCGGCACCTGCCACCAGCACGGCCACCACAGCGCCTTCTTCGTCCTCTTCGTCGTCCTCGTCCTCCTCCAGCAAGAAGAGCAAGCGGCGCGAGAGACAGAGGCGTGAGAGGAGAAGGGAGCGCAGGATCAGGAACAGGGAGAGAAGGAACAGGAGCAACAGGCGTAACCGTCGCAGCGGCTAAGAAACAGGACTCAAGGATACCAAGATACCGATACTACTTACTTTTTTCCTAAAATAAAGACAACAAATTGCAATTTAAAATTTATATTTTAAGGGATATACCAGGGGTGTTAGTTGAAGTTTGCCGGTTTTACTGTTGATGGCGCTAGCAGTAATATACACATTTGTATCATTCGGCATATGTGTCATTTTTTTCTGTTGACATTAACCTAAAGAAATACACAAGTCGCATTCCGTCAAAATATAAACATCATACTTTTTTACCTCAGTAAGTATGTCGAGTTTCGTTCCAAGTAAATCGAATTTGCGGGACCCATGTGGTGTCGTGTAATTCGAGTTATTAAAACCTTGGTAAAATTGTTGAAAAGTATCGCTACCGACAACAAATTATCAATTTGAATAATTCGTTGATCGAATAACGGCCGAATGGGCCCGAAAACATGGCAAAGTTATCTTGCAACATGACAACGCGCCGTCTCATACCGCTAAACTGACGAAGGACACACTGAAAGCACTTGATTGGGAAATATTATCGCACCCGCTGTACTCTCCAGACCTCGCCCTGTCCGACTATCACCTTTTTGCATCGATGGGACACTCACTGGCAGAGCAGCTCTTCGCCAATTTTGAAGAAGTCGAAAAATGGCGCGTCGAATGGTTTGCCTCGTAAGAAAAAAAGTTGTTTTGGAATGGTATCCATAATTTGCCTGAAAGATGGGCGAAATGTGTAGAAGCCAACGGTCAATACTTTGAATAACAAATTTTTCACATTCTCTTGAGAATTGAGTGTTTTCTTTATCGAAAAAACCGGCAAACTTCAACTAACACACCTGGTATCATGAATTTGGAAGGTATCACAGACTCATCTAACCTGAAAAGCCTTAAGCTTCCGAAGAACGAAGTTCTTAACTTTCTCTGGAATTTATTTAATCAAAAGAAGTATACAAAACAGCAAAGAGGGCTTTTCCGACCCTTTTAAGTATTCTTAATCAACAGCCGAATCAATCTAGTCATATCCTAGAGTCCTTCAGTATGTATTCTTCTATCTATTCCAGCATAAAAGTCATAATAGATCAGATCAAATGATAAAGTTTAGCCCAAAAAGTAATCCCAGCATTGCACATAGCCACCCCGATCTCTGCGAGCAAGGGGTACTTACTTGAGTGAATTACGAGACCAGATAGGCCAAAGGTCAAGAGTTCGGATGGTGACAGCCCCGCGCGGTGATCACCTAGCAACCTGACAACCCTGAGCCCTGTGGAGCTCAGAGTCAGCCGACAGACAATGAAACACTTAATTCAACAAAATGGGCCATGCGTGCCGTACTATGATATTTAGTGACAAATATTTATTTGGCCGCCACATCGTTAAAATTAGGAACTAAGATAAACTTCTTTCCGATTTGTTAATTTTTGGATTATAATCAACAAAAATTGCACAATTTTCTCAAAATTTTAACAGGGTTAACATCCTTAAAATTGTGTTGGGCCTTGAGATAGCTAACTCTCCACATTGAGCATCTCATCGCTCTTAATTTTGCTTGCAGGCCATTCTAATTTATTCAGAATTTTGCAACTATTCTTTATTATTAGTTTATAGCCGAAACTGGCCTTATTGGAACACAATTTATTTTAAAAATTATTATAAATTATTTCTCACACATCAGATATAACAACGAAAAACATTTCAATTTATGTAATCATAACAGTACATAAATACTCCTCCCTAACACAACTATGGATATATTATACACATAAAATTTATTTCAGATTAAGCCACCAAAAAGTAAGAAAACATTTTTAAATCCACAAAAATAAAATAAATAAATAACAAGAAATAAAGCTAACTTTGTTTGGCCAGCCAAAGTTTGTATACCCTTGCAGGTAACAATTAAAATATATCATAACTAAGCCAAAAATGCATTAATTTCGATTCGGAAAGCAGTTTTGTGTTAGTTTTTATTAATTTAAAAAAACTGCATACCAAATTTAAAATTTTAAGAAATCAAACTTTTTGGCCATTTTTGCTAATTTTAATGATGTAACCCCTCATCAAATTTCGCAAAAATGGCCAAAAAATCGATTTCTTCCGGACATGTCTAGAAAGATTCGCATGTTAATGCTGACCAAGAATATATATGGTTTATGGGGTCGGAAATGATTCCTTGACTTAGAAAAATATTATTTTGTATTATAAAATCCGATTTTTTATATTAAAAAACTTCTTCATTATTTTAAAATTAACAAGACAGGAAGCTAACTCGGCATGCCGTTGCAAATTGGTTTATGTTTATATTATAGATTTAAATGCTGAAAACACTCACAAAACAGAGTTTCATTACATTTTACCTACACTTATTATGTTTACAGTTTGACAGTTACAGTTTTACATTCCCAGCTTTACATATTTTATACATTTACCGATCGCTTCTATGGCAGCTATATGATATAGTTGTTCGATTTTTATAAAATTTTTACCAAAATTCTAGAATAATAAAAAAACTTATATCTCAAAATCGATATAAATACGTTGAAACAACGAAGCAATAATTTTTTTCCTAATAATTTCCCAATCGTTCCAATGCACTATGGTTTTTTTCGCGTTTTTTTTGGCATAAAGTCAATTTTTTTATTTTTATGTATCTTAAAATTTTTTTTATTTTTAATTTTTAAATACCATAGACAAATAAAAAAATATGTAACTTTAACATATGGAACAACACTGTTCTGCTGGCCAGCTGTTAAAGTCAGCTGATTATGTAGCAGCTGTTTTGTATGAAATTGGCGCGAAAAATTGTGCGACTTTGATAGTTTGTTGTGGCAAAAGTTTACGAAGAAGTTAAAGTTAGTTAGTTTTTCTATAAACTCCAATTTTAGGTCTATTGTATTGAAATTTCGTTTGAATACCTTTTTTAAGCTTTCAAGAAGACCTACCAAGTTTCAAATGATTTGGGCACTATTTCATATAGCTGCCATATAACAGATCTGGCCCATTCGCCCAAAAAATTTTTTTTTTTTTAAATATAACCAAATCATTTGAAACTTGGTAGGTCATCTTGGGAGCTTAAAAAATGTATACAAACCAAATTTCAAAGCAATAGCTTGAAAAACAAAAAAGTTGGTGCAAATCGGCCAGATCGGTTATATGGCAGCTATATGAAATAGTGCCCCAAATCATTTGAAATTTGGTAGGCCATCATAGAAGCTTAAAAAATGTATACATACCAAATTTCAGATCAATAGGTTTAAAATTAGAGTTTATGCCAAAAAAAACGCGAAAAAAACCATAGTGCAATGGCAGCTATATCATATAGTCGTCCGATTTTCATAAAATTTTTACCAAAATTCAGAAATAATATAAAATGACCATATCTAAAAAATGGTGCAAAAATGTTGGAAAACAGCAAAGTTATATTTTTTGTTTTCTAACAATTTATCGAACATTTGTATGGCAGCTATATGAAATAGTCGTCCGATCCGGCCCGTTCCGACATATATAGCAGTGAGAGCATATAGAAAACTATATGCAAAGTTTCAATCAGATAGCTTTAAAACTGAGGGACTAGTTTGCGTAGAAACAGACAGACGGACAGACGGACAGACAGACAGACGGACAGACGGACATGGCTAGATCGACTCGGCTGTTGATGCTGATCAAGAATATATATACTTTATAGGGTCGGAAAGGTCTCCTTCACTGCGTTGCAAACTTCTGACTGAAATTATAATACCCTGCAGGGGTATAATAAGAAAAGTAGAAGCCCAAAAGATGCTTCATAATTTAAATAGAAATAAATGGGGTTACTAAACCGTCCGCTAGATGGCTTAGCACCACAGTTAATCCTCCTTTAGATGCCGTCTGGAAATAAGCAAAAATCTGGGGAAGCTCTCTCAGATTTATCCATCTTGGATTTGGTTCGGTTTAAAAATGTTGTAATTGTATTTTGTTTAAATGGTTATTATATATTCTTAGATACATCATTGATTGGTTTTAAGTTCCATCTAATCATCAATCAGTCGTTGTACAACCCACCGATGAATTATTGAGCTGACGACGACTACTGCACGAATCCCTCGAAATGGACCGGTTTTTAAGGTTGATTGATTGGGTCACTAAATAGGCTTGGAAGATGCAACCCACAGAGAGTCATTCGCTTCAGTTTAAATCACAAAAAATTAGCCATGGAAAGGATTTAGTATAGCAGGGGATTTTTCAAATACAAATAATATTTCCCAAAACACAAAAATGCTTTCCAAATTGATTTTAACGCATTTTTTGTCTTAGTTATACATTTATTAGGTTTCGATTTTCCCAAAAAATGTGTAGAATTATTAATTTAAATGAAGTATTCAAAATTATAAACAATTTCCTAAATTCGCAACACCGAAGCTTAACCTTTTCTTATACTTTAACGTAGTGTTTCTTCCACCTAAATTATTATATCATTATATAGTGTTCAAAATCTCTCAAAATATTAATAGAAATTTCTCGTAGAGCCTAAAAAATAAACTACCAAATGCTTAGTTATATTAAATAAGTTTATTTGGCGGCTAGTCATTAGTTAGCAAAGGCCGCTGTGAAGATTGCTGATTTTACATATTTACAGATTGCTAGCGTTGCACAAAACATATACACACGGACATTGTACAGTTGGCGGGGACCAGGATAAGGTAGATATATATATATATATAGCGAGATATATGTTGTGGCGGGAGGGGAGTGGTCGTCGATTGCACGGTTATTAATTTATATTTATATAGATAAAAAAAAATTATAGTAAAATTACACAAAATAACACGACCGAAAAACGGAAGGAGGAGGTTGTAGACTCCGGCTTCAGGGGGATTCTACAACAATCAGGAGTCGCTGAGGATGTCCTTTAATATCGAGCTGGAGTTCCGCGATGGCGCAAACTCGTTGGAGCCCATTGCCAGTGACTGTGGCGATCCTCCGCCTCCTCCTCCTCCTCCTCCTCCTGCTACTGGCGGCGTGACCGGAATCCCCGCTGCTGCCTCTTGACTGACGGCCACTTGTGGCACTTGCGGCGGCACCGAGCCAGAGCTCGTATCCATCTGGCCCGCCGCCATGCTAAGCAATGTGGGACGCGAGGTCACCTGGTTTTGTGGCTGTGACTCCTGCTCCAGGAACTGGACAAAGGCTTGCACCAGGTTATCCTTGCTGTGGCTAGAACCTGAAGAAGAAACCAAGGCTTAGTATTAGTGGGGATTTTCCTCATACCAGAAAACTCATCCATACCTGTTGTCCCCGAAGAGGGGGAACCGCTGCCGCCTAGGATGGCTCCCAGCCAGCTGCTCTGCTGCTTGTTGAGCCCCACCTTGTCGGCCTCCTGGGCATTGAAGTCCAGCACGGAGGAGATCATGCGCAGCACCTGCTGCTTATCGCCGGCATGTCCACTGACCACATAACCGATGAGCAGGCTCTTGATCAGGCTCTTGTCAATCCGATCCGTTTGGCTGCTCTCGCTGCTGCTCAGGCTCTGCTCCAGCCGACCGTTGGCCTCCTTCAGGCTCTCCACTAAGCGAGAGAGACGGAGAGAGATTAGGCAAGGATTAGTGTGTGACTTAACGTATAAATATAAGTATTATTATATGGGGGGTTTCGGTTTCTGGGTTGGATTCAAGGCACATATCCGGGGGAGAAGCGCGCGCGTGTTGGCTTAGTTGCTTTGGCATGCGGTTAGTGCGATCCGTGCACGGCGTAGTATGACATAAGTACTGGTTGTTGGATTTATGGCACACCAGTACCTGATGTAATACTCAACCGTACAGACGCTGAGCTCCTCCGATCTGCTCTGATCTGATCTGCTGTGGCGGCGGCACTGCGACTGTATATCTTTGACTGTGGCTGGCGCTGGTCAGTAGTGGGTAGCATCTCCTCTCGGATTCAAATGCAAAATGCAAATGCAGCAAATCAAAAATCAAAAACGAACTCAAAAAGGCAAATACGAAACGAAACGGAAACAACAGAATCCCGAATGAGACTCTCAAGGGGATTTGAGTTTGGAAATTCGGAACAGAGATAGGATACGGCATTTATAATATACAATATATAAAGGGGGAGAGACATGCAGAGTATATATTGAATATATATAGTATATATAGAGTACATGGCTATTTGGAGGAGTGTGTGTACATAATATGTGGCAAATGCCGCAGTCTCGAGCAATCTCCAATTGCAAAGTGAGTGCGTCGAATGGCTTAAACCGCTCACATTTACAAATTGAGATTATTCAATGCTGCAGATACAAAACGGTTCTTCATTCTTCTTTTTTCTTTATTTTATGTTTTACGGATTACGGGTTACGAGTTACGGATAACGGATGGTACGGTTTACGAGCTGATTATACGGTTTTATACGATTGTTTATATTGGGAGGGGGAGTAGGTATGTCACGGTGTCTTGTATCGATATATAAATATATAGTCACAACCATAATTAAATTAAAAATCAACAAAAATAATAATAACAATAAAGGCAAATAAACTATAATAATAATAAGCAAACAAGGCAGGACAAAATAGTTGGTTACCAAAGTAGTACAGTTTGAAAACAATCGAGGTTATCGAAGCTATCGATGTTTTCCCATCACTATTAAGAAGGATGTAACAAAGCTCTCAACTACTCTACTTTTAAAAAATCACAAAAAAAAACAAATAAAAATGCAGAAAGCTTAGAAAAAAATTAAAAATACAGCTACATAGCATTTAAATTTAAATATAATTATTATACTTGAACAAATTTTAAATTAAATGAATTTTTAAAATTATTTATTTAATTTAAAAAATATTATATTTAAATAAATTAAAAAAACAATATATATTATATTTAAATACATTAAAAAATATATATAATATTTAAATAGTTTAACAAAATATATATATTATATTTAAATATCAAACAAATGGTATACCAACACTTTTTGCATCTTTTTTGCTTAAACATTCACAACAAACACGAAAGAGTTATCAAAAGCTGCACAGTTCAAGCTTACACACAAAGTAAATGTATTTTCTAATTAAGATTTAACAAACATTAAAGACGCCTAAAAATTAAAATATTGTGGCTACTTGTGCTGTTTTTTGTGGTGTGTTTTTGTGCTCTTTCAACAATGATTGTTTAGAGGTGCAACATTAAGTGGTTAATACATAGTTATATTTGCTACTCATTAAGCGGACACAGAAGCGGACAAGTCAGTCGATCGATTACCTGGTCTCTGTGAGGTGGAGAGTTGGAGTTAACAGCCAATACAGATTTTTTTTTTAACTTTTTGCCACGTGCTGTAGGTGCAAATATTTGATCTCTTTTTTTTATTTTCCAAATTACAGAGTTTTTTTAATGGTTTTTTTTTTGTGTTTTTGGTTTAAGTTTTAGTTTGTTTTTTTTTTCTTGGTGATTAAATGCAATTCAAAAAAGTCGATACCAACTGAAATTCCGAGTGTTTCATATTTACGCTTAGCTCCCAGAATTACCAGCTGATATTTACCTTTGAGAATCGTGTGAGGAGGTGACACTGGTTCTTTGCTAATCTCTCACTTTCGCCCGAGACTCTAAGAGACAGAAATGGGTGTGCTTTTCCCTTTTTTATATATATTTTTTGAGTGATTCAGTGGGTTAAACAGTAGTCATTCCTAGGGGGTGGGGTTTGATGAACAGTGAGTGAGTTGCTGCTGCTGCAGGGGTTAAGTACATGCCGAGGGAATCCCGAGGTGCTTCAACACACAGGCTTTGTCATTTATATATTTCTTTTCTTTTTCTTTTCTTACTTTTTTTTGGGGGTTAGTCAACAAGTGTAGTGGTAGTTATAGTCGGTGTTAAGCCCCTAGATCATCACCACCCCCAGACTCACCTTCATCCCTCAGCACGGCTATGGTTTGCTGGCCCGCCTCTAGCTGATCGGAGAGTCGCGCCGCCGCCCTTAGTCCCTGGTTGGCATCCGCCAGCTGCTGCTGCAGTGCAGCCATCTCGGCCTGCAGCTGTCCTTGGTGAGCCAATTGGGACTGCATCTCACGGCGGATGCGCTGCGTAGCCAGCTCAATGTCGTGGTCTTTATCTGGAATTTATATTTTATTATATTTCTTTCCACATTCTTTTAGTTGGTCATAGTTACTATTTTGGAATTGTTCCAGGGCACACTGCAGATTGGTCAGAGCCGCTTGCTGTTTGAGCTCTCGATCCTCGCACAGACCCAGTTTGGCCAGGAGCTCATCCCGCTGCTGCTGGAGCAGGGCATGCTGGGCCTGCAACGTCTCCGCCTGCTGATTGGCTCGGATGCTAAAGAGGATAAAGAAGGATAGTTTGGTAAGGTTTTTTTTTTGGGAAAATCCTTAAGGGGAAGCAGAAACTCTGGAAGGTAATTCTCTAATCCTTAATCACCTCCTTGGCTCCCCTTGAAATCTATAATCTATAATCTTAGGCCCGACTCCCGCCTTATGTAAAGAGTCACGACTCCAAAGCCATATCCCAGAAATTGGAAATTGATTTTCCGGCTGGCGATAACAATGCACACTTGCGGAAGTGTCGCCGGCAATTTGCATGGTCTGGTTACCAACCCCATGGGTGTGGGTAACCGCCCTCCCTAGAGGAGAGGACGCACGTGGCGAATGCAATTAGCCAGCTTCGATCGCTTATCGCCCCATCGCCCTGCGTGGGTGTGACAAATGAGGCCACACCAAGGTTACACCTACCTGGCCGATGTGTAGGCAGTGCTGGACTTGGACGCCTCCTGCTCCAGCACAGCCTGTCGGGCGCGTGACTCCTGCAACTCTTGCTGCAGCTCCACCGTCTCCTGGGTGTGCAGCTCCTCGATTTCTAGGAGATGCGCCCGCAGGCGCTCCAGATCCCGCTGCACGCTGCTCTGCTGCTCCTGGGACTCGGCCTGCTGTTGCTGGAGCAGGCGCTGGTTGGTTTGCTCCGTCAGCAGGTTGGTGGTGAGTATGTCGGACTTTTCCTTGAGGAAGGCTATCTGATCCTGCAGCTTCTCGCGCTCCTTGGCCAGGTCCTTGAGCTGTGACTCGCAGGGCTGCAGGCGCTGAATCTCGGCGTAGTATTGGGTGTTCTCCAGGTGCTTCTGCTGCAGGGCCTTGATCAGTTCGTTCTTCTCCTGGCCCAGGGCCTCGATGGCCTGCTGGAGCTGCTGATGGTCATGGTCGGTGGCCTGCTGGCTCTGCTGCTCTGCGGTTTCCTTGGCCAAAAGGTGCGATTCCTTGAGCTGGAGTTCTTCCGTCTTGGTCAGCAGCTCCTCCTGCAGCTTGGCCTGATCAGCTTGGGATAGGTGGAGCTCCTGCTCCTTGGCCCGAAGCTGTTCCCGAAGCTCTTGAAGTTGCGTATTTAGAGCAGGGGATTCAGGCGTCTTTTCCGCCTCAAGCAGTTGCTGCTGGAGGCCTGTCTTTTCCTCGCTGATTTCCTCGATTTTCTGCTGCATCTCCGCCAGCTGGACTTCCTTGAGGGTCAGCTGATCTTGGCACTCGTCCAGTTGGCGGCTTGCCTCAGCCAGCTCCTTCTTGATGGTGCTCAGCTGCTGGTTCTGGTCGACCTCCATGAGTTCCTTTTGCTGCTCCAGCTTGTCCTGCACTTGGAGGAGTTCCCTTAGGCGCTCCTGGTCCGCCTGCATCTGGCCTTGGAGCTTGGTCAGTTGGACCTTGTGCTGATCCTCGCTGGCCTTCAGCTGGTTGGTTCTATCCTCCAAGCGCTGGCTGACCTCTGATAGTTGCTCCAGTTGGGACACCTGCTCATCTCTGCTGATCCTCAGCTGCTTGGCTTGTTCCTCCAGCTCTTGGTTAAGCGAGGCCAGCTTTTGCTTGAGGGTCTCTTGATCCCGCTCGCTTTGATGGAGCTTCTCCTGGCTCTGACTCTGGCTATCCGCGAGCTGTGTGATCTTCTCCGCCAGCTCTTTCTTGGCGCTGGCCAGATGCTGCTCCAGCTGCAGCATCTCCGCTTCCCTCTGCTCTAGTTTGGCCAACAGATTGGAGTCTCCGGCAGAGTCCTGCTCTCGCTTGGACCCCAGCTTGGACTCCAAGTCCCTTTGGGAGCCCAGGGCCAACTCCAGGCGCTGACGGGCCTCCTCCAGCTGGGCCTCCAGCTGCACAATCGTCTCCTCGTGGTGCTCCTCAATGGTCTCCAGCTTGTTGCGCTTGAACTTGTCCAGCTCGATGAGCAGCAGCTCGTTGTTCTTCATCAGCTCCTCGCACTGCAGAATATACTGGGAGATGTCCGCCTCGAGGGTCTTCTTCTCGTGCTCGCAGACCAGCTGCTGGTTCTGCACCTCCAGCAGTCGCTGCTCCACAACGTCCAGTCTGTGCCAGCGCTCGGAGAGCGAGTTCCAGGCCCGCTCCAGCTTCTGCTGTGACGTGGCGTTGCCCAGGCGATCCTCAATCTCCGCCTGCAATAAAGCGCGCAGCTTGTCCAGCTCATAGTGTCCATACTCGGCGGTGTCGGCCTCGTCCAGATCCGTGATCTCCTGCTTCTCCTCGGCAATGGCCTGCCGGAACTTGGCCTGCGCTATGCTGGCATCCAGCTCCTGGCGCAGGCGTCTGTTCTCCTCGCGCAGCGAGCCCAGCTGCTCCTCGAGGTCCTGGGCATGGCCCTCCTGCTCGGCCTCGGCATGAAGCTTGAGCTCTTGGTTCTGAACAGTGAGCTGCTGCAAACGGAGCTGCAGGTCCAGCTGGAGCTGCTCCTTCTCCGCCTCGCTAAGGCGCAGCCGCTTCTCCAGTTCGACGAGCTGATCGCCCAGCAAGTTGACGCTCAGCTGCTTCTCCAGCTGGCTGTCCTGCAGCTGCTGGTTGGCCAGGGTCAGGACCGAGATCTGCGACTCCAGGGAGACGAGACGATCGCGCAGCTTCTCCTTGGAGGGTGGCGATGTGACCTCCAGATCGGGATCGGGATCGGGATCAGAGCCAGAGCCAGAGGCGGAGGCAGCATCCGCCTGCCTAACCACTATGAACTCGTCCTCGCTGTGCTTGCCCCCCGTCGACGAGCTGTTTGACGAGGACTCCGATGTCTTCTTCTCCTTGGACAGGCGGCACTCTTCGAGCTCCTTGGCCAGCTTCTCGCGCTCAGCCTCTGCCAAGCGCACGCGATCAATCAGCTCGGCGTTGTCCTGGCTACGCTTCTCTAGGAGCTCCTGCATCTCGGCCAGCTCCATCACGCCGCGCTTTAGTTCAGCCGCCTGCTGTTCCAGGCGCTGCTGCAGCTGCTCCTGCCCCTCTTGGGCAGCCTTGGCCCCCCGCTGCAGTTCCTCCAACTGCTTCTGCTGCCGGGCACTGGCCAACTCATGCTCCACCATGCGATCCGCCTGCATCTGCTTGAGACTCGCCACCTGGCCGGCCAGCTGCGTCTTGTGCTCCAGGACGTCCCGCATGGCCAGCTCGTGCTGCGAGTCCAGCTCCTCCAGCGAGGCATTCAGCTGGGCATTGAGCTGCTCCAGCTCCGCAATGCGATTGTTCAGTCGGGACACATCGTTGGCGCCCAGGGCTATGTCCACGAGACCCGTCTGCTCCACCTTTTTGTCCTTTGCTGGCTCGGCTCCATCGGGCTCCCAGCACCAGCTGTCCTCCACATTCTGCTCCTCATTTTGCTGTGGGGAAAGAAGCCAAGGAAGAGTTTAGATAATAATAGAATAATTTCTCTTGAAAATATTTAAATAATGGATGGCTTTTCCTTAGAATTTATTAAATAGTTTCCAGGTAATAAGTTTTGGCATCTAAAAAATTACTTTTTATTAAAAAAAATATATTATAATTTCAGATGCCTCATGTAATGCTTCAGCGTGTTATAAAAAGGACGCTAAAATTAATGAGGTTAAACATATTTAATTCATTAAAAATTAAATAAAATTAAATCCCAAAAAAAACTTTTTTATATAAATAAATCGAATGCCTAACGTAATATCTCACTCTTAGAGAAAAAGGAAGCTCAAATTTATGTTTCTTCCTCAGAAATAATTAAAATACTTTAAAATAAATGGAAAAAAAGGAAGCTAAAATTTGTTACTTTTCCTTAGAAACAATACAATAATTTGCAAATAAGACAAAGAAGGAAGCATAAATGTATGGTTTTTCCTAAGAAGTAATACAAAAAAAAACCCATAAAATAAGTTTCTAGGAGAAGGAAACTTTTATTCGTCACTTTTCCCTAGAAATTATAAAATAGTTTCCATACATGTTTTATTTTTCATCGAAATATATAATAAAAGAGAGCTTAAGTATATGGTTTTTCCTAAGAAAAAATTTTAAAATTCCCAAAAGGTTATTGTAGATGGAGAAGAAAATGTTCAAATCGTTTGATTTCCCTTAGGAATAATTAATCTCCGAATTGAAAAATCAATCCCACTATTCTGGGCAACTGTACCCAAGTTAGACCCTCCAAGAAGGTGACACCAATAGCCGGAATGCTCTTGGACTCTCACACTTCTCTTCGTCAACTCACAGTTCCATCCTAGACCGCACCTCCTCTTGCCACCTTGCCACCTCTTCGGGAGCGGGCTCATCAGCGAACCAGGTCAATTGGGCAGGCGCTAATGGCAGGCGGCCAGGGCGGATCGGGGCGGAGTGGAGGGCAGGAGAAGGTGGAGCTCGGGTGCGGACGACAACAGGTGGAATTGCCGACGGCAGAGGCGATATGGATGGCGATGGCGGCGCGTGAAACATGAGCGCGTTAATGAGTTTATGGATGAGTTGAGCAAAGATGGCGGCCTCTGCCGACGCAGACGTCGACGTAGAAGCCGACGCTGACAGCCATAGCGATAAGGTCCCAGTAATAGCAACGAAATCCCCACAAAACCCATGACGAGACGCTTAGCGGGCGCCAACAAAATGGCCGGGGCAGTAAAATAATACACAAAAAAAACGTAAAAAACGGGCCACCAAATAAATATTAAAAAAATAAAAAATATATATAAATTAAAGAAGAAGATGTAGAAAAACCTGGCAAGTAATTAAAATTAGCTCAAACGACATGCCAACACACACACACACACACTCGGGTTTATGGCCATGATTCATGGCAGAGGGGAGTTCACAAAAAGCTGTACTTGGCAACGTGTATAAATTATTATTATTCTAGATAAATTAATTTAAATAAATTAATAATAATAAGCGCACGGTTTGAAATTAATTCCGTAAAAGTTCATTTGTTAATAACTTTAAATATAGAGCGTAAACAGGGACTATCTATTGTATGCAAAGTATAATGAAAGAATGTTATAATAATCAAGCATTAATAAATTTCTATTGAATTAAAGTCTATCGTAAAAAGATGCTTATTTTAAAGCCTTTAAAATACTCTTAAAAATATTGTTTTAAAACCTATTTAAACTATTTAAAGTTAAACGATTATAGACCCCTTTAAATATCAGATCAACTGGGTAAAGTTGCTTCTTAGAAAAATGAAATATCTTTTGTTAATTAGTAGTTTGATTTTGAAACAAGTCACTTTATATATTTTGTTCTATAACTTGAACATTATACTAGCATTTTATATTAAAAAATACCTTAAAAATACAACAAAATGTTATATTTTAAGGTTTTAACTGTTAAAACCAAAACTAAATAATAATTAAAAGTTATACTAACATTTTACATTTATTTATTTTATGTTAAAAATACAACATCATGTTAGAATTTAAAATTTTAAATGTTTTTTATATTTTTCCTATTAAGTTGATAATTTTAACAGAAATAGGTATAACATTTCTTAAAAAAAAACTCTAGCTATAAGTTTTACAATTTTAAATTCTTGAAATATGAAGAAAAACCCAGAGATCTCAAGATCATATCAAAGAAATCTAAAAACCACCAGTAAATATCATTCCCACACTTTTCGTACTCCCCAGACATTTCTATGACTCTAAAACGTGTATATTTTGCTATATACCAGCCGATTCTCAGTTCTGTTTTATTTGTTTATTCAGTTCAGTTCAGTTCAGTCTAGTTCATGAGTGTGTAATTATACCCTCTCGGTTCGGTTCGGTCCGGTTGGGTTAGGGTATCCAAAAAGACACTTGTGCAAACTGGGTTATCAACCATTAACAGCTTGCAGAGAATGGATACCGAAGACTGGAGAACCATGTAGTTATGGGTGTGAAAAAAAAATGAGGAAAAACACTTGTGTTTCGTAAACAAATATTGGTAATATATTATTCACTCTGGTGGAGTCTCGACTCCCAACTATGGACACATCGATCAATTTGGCGTCACCGCTCCTGATATCTTATATATATATATATATATAATGCATGATGTATGTATATATATATGCTCGACTACGACCAGGTCATCAGAGAACAAAGAGAGAGAGAACGAAAAATTCCAGACGCGATAAGATAAAAATGAAATGGTAATGTTGGCATAGGGGTTAAGGCAACAGGTTGTCACGGGCAAGGAGGGGGGTTTTTTTTTTTAAGATTTTGGGGGGTGTGGAATACTTGCCTAGCAACCGGAAGTTGGCAAACTTTATCGATAAAAAGAATAGCAAGAAAAATGTGTCACTGGCAATAAAAGCGTTAACGCAGAAATTTGACAACTGAAAAGTCTGAGATAAAAGTTGGAACTATATTTGTGGAATTTTTAATTCGTGGAATAACTAATATATAGATTAGATCTTAAGCTTAAGTAATTTTTAAATTTTGTAAGGGTAATGTAATGTAATGGCCTTTTTGATGCCTAAATCGAACTGGTCTATGTCTTGACTTAGGAAATCAATTTCACAGGAAAAAAAAATACCAGAAAAGAAGTTATAGCTGAAATTTCACATCTAATATAGGTTCTATTAAAAAATATTAAGACTGAAAACCAAAGATTAAACCTAGAGTTGGAATTGTAGCACATCTATTTCGTAAAAAAAAAAAACAAAACAAAAAATTAAAGATCGTTAGATGATTTAATAGATCTTTACTTTTAAATATTCTGTAATATCATCTAAAATTACATCACTCACGTAATGCTTAACCTTAAGTTAAAATGTAAAAAGAAATGGAAAAAACTAAAATGGAGTCCGCAGATTTATTAACAAATAAAAAAAGCTAACTCAGAGCCGCTTTTCGAATTGAAATTAATACATTTGTGGTCGAGTTATGATATTTTTAGGTTTGACTTTTTCCATAAATTATCATATAAAATTATTGATTTTCATAATTTACACCGTTAAAATAAAAAAAAAAAACAAAAAACAATTAAAAACAAAACTTAAACTCAGTCTGCAGATTTATTAACCTTATAAAAACTAAGACCCACTTCCAAATTGAATTTAAGGCATTTTTGGCTGAGTTTTTTAAATAAATTTTTTTATAAAAATAAAATTATATCGTTAAAATTAAGAAAAAAAATTATAAACAATGAAATATGAAATAGAAAAATTTTAAACTCACAAAAAATTCAAAAACTCCTAATTTATTAAAATTAATTTTCTTAGCAACTCTATAAAACACATTTAAGTCATTTATATATGTACCTAAATATATATTATATATTATACAGCTTCTGCTATAAAAGAATGACTGACTTGGCAAAAGCCAAGTTCAAGTTTTGTGTTGTCAGGCTGACAAACACATATATAAACATATATATATATATCTGACATAAGCGGAAAGTGTGCAATTATCGGGAAATATAAACAAATGCGTGGAGCAGGGCTCGATCAATATTAATTGGAATCGCTTGCGCTTTAGTCATATTACCCCGCTGACGTCTTTGACTCTGGGCTCTGGTTTCTGGGATCCCTTATCTTATCGTTGCCATGCCACAAAGATATCCGCACCAAGCCAACCCAAACCCAAACCCAGAACCAGACCCAACCCAAAGCAAACCCAACTCAACCCGATGGTGGGATTTTGTATTTTGTTTATAAATAAACACACAACGATTGCTGCTTATTCCTGTTCGTTTTCCCTTTATACAATATGTACATATACCGGATCCAGTTCCAAGTCGATTCCAAGCTCCTGATCTCGTCTAGGATCTCTGCAATGCGACTCGGGGGAATTGGGGTCTGCGGATTCGGAGCTTATCAGCCGGGTGTTTGGTTTTCAAATTCAACAAACGCGATTCGGGGAATTGTGTGTCAGCGAAAATGTCCGATTTATGCGAAACTCTCCCTTTAGAAAAAGGAACCACAGAAACTCTGGGGAAAAATGCTTAGCTAAGTTATTTGTTCTTTAATGAAAGACATTCCAGGCCAAGCATAAAAATATTAAAATAACAAATCAAGAAACAGCCAAACACTTCAGAGAAATATGTACTTTCTTGGCTGTAAATTCTCCTAGAAAATATATATTACCAATACCAAATAATTGACAAATTATTGGCCAAGAACTCTCTCCACTCCACTCGAGTGGAATCCCTCTGTTGACTGATAGGAATATAATCGAAAGTAACAAATTATCCGATAACAACTAACTCAATTAAGGCTGGTGCTTCAGCGGAAAGTTTCCGTGTCCGATTCCCCGATTCCGAAACCTTATCTCAGGTGTTTTGGATTCCCAACACACATTCCAATTCCGATTTATTCTTTAAATACAAATCTTAATATCTAATCTTAGGTGCCTCACAACATGGTGAACCGCTTATATGAATCATTTAATTATTTTAAAATTTCGAAAAACATGAAATTTTGAAACTCAAAGGTTATTAGTTTATTTTTTATTATTTAATGCTTTCTTTCTTAGCCTTTTCATTAAATTGATTTTGATTTTTCTTAAAAATACGGAAGGAATGCTTTTCCAACCAACAACTTTTTGAACCAAATAAATCTGTAAAATGCACATTCTAAATCAACAATTTATAACCGTTTATATAAAATTAATCTTTTCAAAGTATTTGTCAACAATTTCCATTAAATGAAAGCTAAAAACGTATAGAGTTTTCGTTTTACCTTTAATTAAAAATATAAAACTGTTATATTAACTCCAAAACTTCCAATTTATACATCCCTTTCAAGGTAAGTAAATAATATATTTAAAATAACTACAACATTTTCATGAAAATTTATCAAACATTTACATTCGAAATAAAAAACTGTTCTACCAATGCTTATTCCAGTTCCTTGCTTCGAAATATTTTCCAGAAATACCCCAAAAAGATCCTAACACCTTGCCAACATTGGCATACATTTCCCCCCGTGTTCTTGAATTTTTTCCGCACTTTAACAGAGAGCTCGGCAAATGAGTAATAATAAAAACAATAATTTAGTGTGTGCAGTGCAATAAAACAAAGGGGGAAATTACATAGTTAATAAGAGGAGATGTCAAGACGCGACAAAAGTCGAAAGTCAAGGCGGGCTTAAACGGAAAAAAAAACTTGAAACAAAAACTTGAACAAAAAAAAGGTAGATAAAGCAAAAAGTCGAAGAATAACTCAAGTTTAAGCCAAGTCACACTCTCTCTCCATCTCACTCTTGGGGTCTCTCCCCCTCTCCCTCGCCCTCTCCCTCTCTGCTATTAATGAACATTATTAACTTTGACGGCAACAATTACATTTTGCATTTAGCATTTTTCATTTGCTGTTTAGTGCTTAGTGTTTAGTTTTTAATGTTTTTTTAGCAGCAACGACTTACAGTTTTTTTGTCTGCCGATTTTCAATTTCGATTTGGCAGCTCGACAGAATTTATGCCTCATTTTTTCTTAGCTTCAGTTATTGCAGTTTATATTCATTATTTTATCTTTGCTGAGTACTTTCGTGGTTCACAGGCGAAAACAAATAAAAAAAAGTTGGGAACAAAAAATAAATTTATAATCACTTAATAGAGCGACGCGTTTAAATATAGGTTTCAACGATTTCGGAAACGATAGGGTTGTAGTTTTCTGTTCTGGGGGCGGTCCCGAGGGGCGGCAGCGCCGACGCCGGCCAAGACGCGACAGAAACGGTGGAGCAGTGCGTCTGCTCCGCTGAGCGACCGATCGACGAGTGATCGCAACGTGCAGCGCGCCGCCGGGAAATAGCGAGCAAGCCGATGGCTGATAGCCGATAGCCGAACGCAGGCGACCCGAACTGCAGCCGAAGTGCAGCCGAAGTGCAGGCTGCCGACACGAAACCCTGCACGAAGCTACGTGCGAGAGAGAGAGAGATCGAGTGGATGGCGCAACGGGGCATGTGCATAATTTTGGGGGCGAAAAAGGGGGAGACAGGATCACTTTAAGCGGGAAAACTCTTGGGAAATGATCCTTGAAAGTGATTATATCGAATATAAAATGGAAAATAAATATTAAGAAAGAAAATTAAACTATTATAATTACCTATTATATTCCTAACTCAAGTATTTAGAAAATTAAAAAATAACTTAAACAATTATCTAGTTATTACTAGCAGCACAAAAAATGCCGTTAAACGTAAGCTTATTATACTTGAAAGTTATTATAACAAATAAAATAAAACAATAAATATTAAGAAAGAAAATGAAACTAGGACCATTTATGTTCCTAAGAAAGGGATAACTCAAGAACTTGGAACGCGGAAAGAGTAAAGTTATTCTCCATTAAACAAATTAAACAAATTTCTAATTACATTTTCATAAACAAATTTAACATTTCTAATTGAATTTTTATAAAAAAAATTCAACTGTTAACCTATTTAAATTTTATTAAAATATCAATATTTAATTATTTATAAATGTCTTTAAAATATGTATATTTAGTATTCCTTATTAAAAATGATATTTTTAAATTATATTTTCTGCCCCAATTCTTATGGTTTTCCTTATTATTTCAGTTATTCATATTTAAAAACTCAAAAGCACGTAACAATTGCATATAATAGACGAAAGAATGGGCTCATATATTTATATTTATTAGTTTATTAAATATATATTTATTTTTAAGAACAAAGTCCTTTATTGAGAATAATATTAAGATTATTATTATATTTCAGGGATTAATTAGACACCAAATAAATCTGATAGCAAAGAAGAATCCAGAAGAATTCCTAAAAATTAAGCAGAAAAAATAATACTTCTATACGTTCCTTGGGTTCTGAAAAGCCAAAGGACCTCGATTTAAACCCTTAATTAATCAGTGATATCTCTCCTGCGAGTGAAGATAGGTTCACGTTGAGATGAGGTGCAGTGTTACGAGAGAAAGAGCTCTGTTGTCCGGGGTTAATGGATAAATAGGATCTTAGGAGCTATGTCAACCCCACATAACCTCACTCTGGCCCGGTATCTCTATATGTATCTGTATCTCTAAGTGTGACTGTATCTGTATCTCTATATGTATTCGTTTCTGTATCAGTATATGTACATATGTGGATATATGGATATATGGCGATATGCACACGTAGCCAGCAACTTCGACTTGTGCTCTCCATTTCAAAACTCAAATAATGCGCGTCGGCTATTTAACTTGAAATTAAGCGACGTTTGTTGTTGTTTTTATTTATTTTCTTTCGTTTCGTTTTTTTTTTTTAATATTTATTTCTTTTTTTGTTGCTTAAAAGAATTGTCAATGTGTGCGTCTGTGTTGTACCGCTGGAGACGACGACAGTGCTGGCTTTATTTGCTTATTTTGCTCATTTTGTTTGTTCTCAGCGCTCGTCGGCTCTCCGATCTTCACTGCCGCCGCCTCTGCTGACGTTGCGCCGCTGCACCGCACTTTGTACAGAAGAACATGGCTATAACGATCGGGCTAAAGTTCCCCTACCTCTGGCTTTAAACTCACAGTTTTTGCTGAAACAATTCCTGGCTAAAGGCAGCGATCGACAATCATTTGTAAGATATCGAAAAGTATCGATAAATATTACAGGAGAACGTGGCTTTAACGATCGGGTTAAAGTTCCTCTAACTCTGGCTTTAAAATCACAGTTCTTATTGATACAATTCCTTGCAAAAGGCAGCGATAGCCAATCATTTATAAGATGTCGAAAAGTATCGATAAATATTAAGGAAATACAAACATCTATTACTGTTAACTGTCTGTGTTAACCCTTGTCAGTCTCTGCTGTGAGTAGTAATTACATAGGGGGATCAAAAAGATAAGAATATATACAGATAGATATAGATAGATATGAATAAATACAGATAAATGTTGATAAAACGATTTTTAATGTTTATAATGGGGTTCCTAAACTTAGATTCTACAACCTTTATTCATGATTTTTTCGAATTGGTTACACCCCTACGTTCTATCAGGATTTTCTCTTCAAAAAGTAACTTTAAAATAAGAGTTTCAAGTTCGATAGGCTAAGATCGATTCAACTTATAGAATCTCTATCGTATCTATATTTCTAAGATATCGTTTTTCCCCTTTTTCGACAGTTGATAGAACGCGGAGATAGCAAGTTGTTAAAAGAAAACAAATAGCCAAGAAGATATCCACGCACTCACAGCACACTGACTCGATTTGGGCTTGGAGCGGGATGGCAGGATAAGCCCCCTCCCCCCCAACCCACACAGGCACATGGGTATTACGTGTCAAGTCTAGATAGGAACTTCTCTATACATATGTATATGTATAAAAGTAGGGTTCCTTCAGGCAATGGGAAACCCAAAGCCAGAGCCGCAATTTCATTTTGCTGTGCAAGCAATTAGAAATATATCAGACTGGCATTTTGGGGTATATCATTACTATATCATTCTCTCTGTGGATACATATGTATATATTCTGGGTTTTTTTTTTTTTTTTTTTTTTGGGTGTATTGGGAGAGAGCGTTAGTGTTCCATATGGCCACGTCGTTGACTTTAAGCGGGTTGTTATTGCCGCTGTAGTTGTTGTTGGTGTTGCTGTTGGCGCAATCGAGCGTCTGTGTTTAATTAGCAGATAAAAATACAGGCAACCCATGGCGGTAGGAATATACTTGTATATATTCTCCTATATAGGAATATATATATATATACATATACACACAGCCGTTGTTCAGACCAGACCCATTGTGGCTATCTCGGTCGCACCTTTTCGGCTTGGGGCACTATCAACAGTTGGGTGAAACAGAGACAGAGTAGGCATATAGGTACATATATATGATATATATACAGGCAAACACGTTGCAGGCGTTAATTAGTTTTGGGGCTTTTCTTTTATCAGCAATAGCAAAAGCAGCAAAAGCAACTGTAACAACATTAACAATCGCTTTTCAAATGCATTTCGTTCTGTTGCGAATGCAAAGCGAATTGAGGGGGGAAGGTTTACCTTGTCTCACCTTACCTTACCTTACCGTACCTTACCTTAACTTACCTAGTGCTTCTCGTACTTCCTTTCCCTGCTCCCTACTCCAGACTCTGGGCTTCCTTGTTCCACTTACACCGGCCAGTTTAACATGATTTAAGTAGCCCCTTTTTCGCCTTGGAGCACCGCCACTGTGGCGCCTATAGTTAAAATCGATTGTATAATATATTCTTCTTCATCTTGGGAGTTTCTTTTTTCTCTCTCTGTTTTCATTTCACAGTGAAAATGTCCAAGAAAAACCCTTTGAGACAGTCCCATTCACTATTGAGGTTACACTAACCAAACCAAAGACAGAGGCGCCATAAAGGGGGTTTCAAAATACATAAAATATAATTATTTAAATACAAAAAATGGTTAAAAAGACTTTCTTCTTGGTACTTAGTAGCCTTTGGCCTTCATTATCCTATTTTCTTTGGATATTTATGATATAAGAAAAGGGTTCTATAAGAAGAATCGTTAGAACAATCATAATATTAACCTTTTGTTTCCATTCTACAAATTTTTTTGATAAAACCACTCTTTAATCTTGAATTTAGTTAAAAAAATGAATAAGATTTTTAAATATATTCCTTATAGAAACCCCGTATCTAGGTTAAATCCCCCTTCAAACATAGTACCACCTACCACCACCCTGCCTTAAACAGATACAAGATGCTAACGAACTGCAAAGATAATAAATATTTAAATTGTATTTTATTTGCACACGTTCGATCAATATGTGGAAAACACTGTCCCAACACAGATACCCACATAGGCGGTACGTGCATAAGTTAAAGAAAGCGGTCACCGAAGGCGAAATGCGAGGGAAAGATACAGCTGGGGAGACACAGATGCGGATACGGATGCAGGGATGTGGATATAGATTGATGACGAAATGCTCTGACGTTGATCTGGACCAGATCGGATAGGTATCACTCGAGGAGGAGCCCCGAGAATCGAGGTAAATGGTACATAGCACATGGGGCGAGGTGCGAGAGCATCACCATCAGCATCTCCATCTCTCTTGTGTGGATAGATGGATAGATACTAGTTACCTGGCAACGGAGAGATGAAGACCGCACCGCCGGCTGTCGAGGCACGGCTCTTGTGTGTTGGCATTCATTTAACACGTTGCTGTTAAAATTCAGACAAGAAATCAAATTCAAATAACGCGCTTCAATTCGGTCGCTCCACAGCGTACCGTCTCGCTCGTTCCATTTAAGATGCAAAGATGCACACCTCGAGCATAGACGCGAATACACAAAGATACACAGAGATCTCGGGGAATAGATACACAGATACAGTTGCTCGCACTGGAGGTAAAGAGCTGGAGCCACAACAGACTTGGTCTCCGGCTTAAAAGTGTAAAGAGTGTTGATCTTAAACTGGAATAAAGAGCGTTTAGGCGGGTTCTATGAGCTATGTATTAAATATATTAAGTTTAGATATTTTCGGGTTTCCTTATCATTTCCTGGTTTGCACCAATCTTGCAGATAAAAAACCTATGAGATGTAAGCTAGATTGCAAAGGAAGTGTTGCCTTAAGAACCTTTTCTTGGGTTTTCGTTTAAACCGAATCATCAAGTGTTTGTTAGTTAAAACTTTAGAATACTTGTATTATACACATATATATATTATTAATATATATTTTCTACATTTAAAAAACCTTTATGTATAGCAGCTTAAACTGCTGTTCTTCTTTATATTTTCGATCTTTTAATTTCTGTATTTTTCTATATTTTAATCTCAGTATTTGTATCTTTATTTACTTAAACATCCTAGTTTTGATTTCTTTTATCTTTTAATTTCAGTATTTGTATCTGTATTTGTCTGCTGAAAAACCCTTGTTCTTCTATATATTTTTTATACATTTTAAGCTCAGTATTTGTATCTTTAAATACCTGCTTAAAACTTCTTGTTTTTATGAATCTTCCATCTTTTAATCGCTGCATTTGAATCTGTATTTACCAGCAAAAACCTTCTAGTTCATATATATATATATTTTAATCTCTTGTATTTTCTCACCTTCTCTTATATACCTGTATCTCCTATTCCTGTTTCTATATACGAATATATATCTACATAACCAACCAATGCTGCAATTGTTATCGTTTTGAGTTACGTTTAACGATAACTAAATGAAAAAGCAAACAAGAAATAAAGTTTCCTCGTGGAAACTACAATTTTTCTTGCGTACAAACAAAATACCATTTCCCTTTAGGCCAAAGCAAATATATACTCTGATTTTTAGAGGAAATTAAAGTGGAGAAAGAAGAGAGAAAAGATTCCATTCCAAAGAATTCAAATAAAAAGAAAGAAAGAAAAATATGAATATAAGTTAATAGTGGAAAATCACTAAAAGAATTGAGTTTTCCTTAGGAAAACTACTATAAAGTCTTCAATATAAACCTGGAGATTTCCTCAAAGGATTGGCTTTCAGGAAAAAATACCATAAATTATTAAAATACCTTCAAAGAATTGCATTTTCCAATGGAAAACTACTCTAAAGACTTCCATATAAAGCTAGATTATAAATTTTCCTAAGAAAATCTATGTATTTAATATTTATTCTAAACTCAATTGCATTCTATTTCCAACTCTTTAGTAGGTTAAAGCTTTCTTCTCTGGCTAAGGACTCATTTTGTTTTTACCTTCAGCCATATTATGACTTGGCTTTTTTGGCTAATTGGAAAATGCCCAAAGTGTGGCGAGGGGTAAACCCTGGAAAAGCGAGGACAGCCTCGGTTACCTCGCTCAATTTGTTTGACTTTTTTATGGGCGTTCTAGTTTCCATTTTCTTTTTCGCTCACCGGCGGCAGTTTGGTTTTTAGTTATAAGCATTTAGTTGCGTTGTTTGAAATCTAAAATATATGTATTTTTCCTCTTTTTTTTCACACACACTCAACTCAGGTGAACATATTTCCATTTGCTGTCGTCGCTGGGCTGGGTACAACTCCTCCTCCTCCTCCTCCTATTCCTCCGTTGGCTATATTTTTCGTGTGCCTTGTGTTTATGCAACTGCGCGACTTGCCAATAAAAATCGCCAAAACGCAGCACCCCCCTCCGCGTCACCGCATTTTCGCAGTAGTTTTCCAGTGCAAAAAGTCTGGGCCATAAATATATGGATGCTTAAATTTCGTCATTTACGGCCCGACTGGCCTGCAAACGAAAAATCTTTTCATAATTTAATGCTTATTAGCATTTGTTCGCCAGTCAGTCGGCGCTTGGTAATTGCAAAAAAAAAAAACTAAAACATATATATAAGTATATATACATATAGGGAAAAAAGTTAGGGGGTGACGCCGCAGCTTGGAAAGATCTAGGGGGTTTTCTCCCAGCTGACCTAGAGGGAAGGCTCTGGGAATCAAGCCAAAGACAAAGCCGAGATCTGCGTCGAAAGGGCCACCTTGAATTCTCTACTAATCCGTCAATCTGCGATATGAATCAGGCAAAAGAATGCCACAAATGTGTCCAGCGGCTTGCGTGACAAATGCATTTTCGAACATTTTTGTGATCAGCGGACAGAGGCGTTGTTGCCGGGGCTTCGAAGCGTAGCTGCCAGAGGTAGGACCTAAATCCTAGGGATTTTCGGGCCTTCAATAATCGAAGCCTTGCCGAAGTCTTGCCTCTCTAGCCACTAAATTAATTATGCAAATTTGATAGCCAAGTTATGATTTTCTTTCTTCTTTTCCCAAAATTTTTCATATAAAATGCTGAATTTTCATATTTTTCCAAATTTGATAAAGTTTTAATCGTAAAATTTACAAAACAAATTTGTTTAATTAATTTTTTTTATTTAAAATTGTAATAAGCAGATTTGTTACCCTAATAATAACTAATATAGCTTTCCGAGTTAAAATAACTGCATTTTTGGGCTAGTTATGATCGTTTTTAAGGGGTACATGCAAGGTTATTACCTTTTTTTGTTAATGTCTCTCCAACTTCTCCACTATATTTTTTAAAATTTATTTGATTTTTTTTTATATTTTATTAATATATTTATTTATTTTATATTTACTCCGCTGAAATTTGGTAAGCTAAAAAAAATTAGAAACAGAAGTCTATACCTTTTATAATGCAGCTGTTCTTGCTTAAGAATTTTATTATATAGCCGTTGATAAACTTTGTTCAAGAGGCTTTAATATATAATATTTAATACATATAAATAAATACAGATTTCTAAGTAGCAAGAAAGAAATCAATTCCTGAGAATTTAAGAACTCTTAGAGTATAAAAAATGTGAATTCTTGCCTTCAAGGAAACGCTCAAATCCTGATCTTTAAGTAAGCAATTTCTATAACCCCTTTTACAGGATATTTCCCCTCTTTGTGTTCTACAAAACGAACCCCTTTTGCAAGGCGCCCCTGCCTCAACATCTGCATGTGCATCTGATGATCTGAGATCTTGGGAGGTAGCTCTAACTCCGACTGCGACCTGACTCCAGCACATGCAATTACAGGCGAAGGTTAAACGCGACGCAAATTGAGCAACTTGTGCTGGTAGCCATGGCAACCCTGGCGCATATGAATGGAACCCCCCCCCCCTTACCCCCTTTTGATGGATCTACGACCCGCCTCTCCCCCCGCGACAGCAGCATTTAGGCCTCAAAGCTGGCGCAGCTCGTTAGAAGCACGCGAAGCTAAATGGAAACGGAAATGGACGTGGTTTGTGGACTCGGCTTCGGATTCGGATTCGGACGTGGACGTGCAAGTGCATGTGGAGGTCGATGTGGAAGCCCGGCAGCGCCAACTATGCACCTGTGTGTTTGTGTGTGTAAGCCGACATCGCTGCCCCCATTCACAGGCAGCAAATTGATTTGGACCAAGATTTTGGCTTCGTTTTGTGTCCCCCGCATTGTTCCCAAGTGGCAGCTTTTCCATGTGCCCTAAGTGTGGTAGGGTATATGGGGTTTCTACATTTATTTGGAAAGTTTTTTGAGCTAGAAGCTAGAGCTCGGAGTCGAAGGCAGAAAGCGCTTCGTTGCATGTAAACACGTAAAATAATAAAAGAAACTTCCTTATAATCAAAAAAAAATTCTTTTACCTTTGTTGTAAACTTTAATATTTTTTTTGTGAGCTTTAATTTGTTTAAAATTAATTATACTTGTACCAACAATCATTTAGTTTTAGCTTAAAACAACAAAAACTATTAAATTACTCGCCTAACTGAGGAAAATGTAGAGAAAACCCATTAATAAATCCCCAAAGTGTACTTCCCACTTCGGCTAACTCCCAATTCTAAACAAATTTTCTTGCTCATTTTCCATTTTCCACGTTTGGCTGCTGCTGCTGGTTTGGCAGTTAGTGAAAATTGGCCGCTCGCTTCGCTGATTGTTTATAGAAACCCACGGGCAGCCGAACAATGTCAGTCGGGGGCCGAGGAACGAATGTTATAAAATAATTGCTGGTCTCTGCCGACAGCAGATCGTCAGCAAAACGCAAAACTGCAAGCTGCACACCGAGAACGGAAAAAACTGAAAACTTCAAGCCAAAAACTGCAAAACTACAAGCTGCAACATCCAACTGCACTTAGCGACATGCAACGTTTGACATCGCATTGGCCGCGGGTCAGTTTTTGGTGGGAAATGCGGCGGATACTGGGCCGGATTGTGGGCGGAATGGTGACTCGGGGTTGCCCCGAAGCTCTTATGAAAAATTGTCATTCTCATTCGTGCTTAGAAGGGGAAAAAAAACAAATCACGATGATGCATTATCATCATCGTCATCATCATAGCTGAATGATTTCGCTGACCATAAGTGCAGGTCTCCACAATAGTTACAACGATTATAAAACAGACAGAATGGGAGAGGGATATGTAGATATATGAAAAGTTAACCTGGTTAAAACTAATACCAAGAAACCTTTATAGCTGTAATATATGAATAATTTTCCCAGTAAAAAGTATCTAGAAAACACCTTTAAAAGATATATTTAAATGACAATACAAAATATAATTAAAGACCAACATTTCTACAGACTTTTAATATTCGATTTGAGCCTCATCAATGGGTTTTTAATATATAATAATCGGTTACTACCAAAAAAGACCTTTATAACTATAACTTATAATTTATTAAAATATTCAAAAAAATATTAAATATATTTCCTCGTAAAAGAGTATCTGGAAAACAACTTTGAAATATGTCTACAGCCTTTTAATATTAAATAAAGCATCATCAATGGTTCGAACCCTCGAACTAAATCATGTCATATCCCACAGATTCGTTGGGCTCTGAAAAATATGTGGAACAATGACACAAACACAGGGTAATCCATGCCACTCAAGCCATTAAATGATTGAATATAATATTATAAAACCAAGATGGGCTAGTGAAATAAATAAAAAGATATATTCCTGAAAATCGACAACCCCATAAGCTCTCATCTCTACAAGTATTTGCCATATCAAATTGTACAGAGAAGAAATAATCTCGCAAACCGTGGCAAATCTATGTCCAGATGACCAGAAGGAGCAGGGGCTGTGCCTGGGGGGCCATGTGAGGTAGCAACAAGTGCACCTGTGGACACATTTGACACAGTTTGGCCAAGCGTAACAAACTGCGTTTATCAAATGGAACTCGATTCGGTTTCGGTTTCGGTTGACGTGTCCAAAAACAAAAAAACTAAAATGGAGTAACTGCCTGCCAATCGGACCTCCACCCCTTTCCCAACCCTCCCAATGACCCAAACGAGGAGCCAACCAAGCGACCAATCAACATTTCCGCTCTAATGAAATCTGTGCAAGATCAGGAGAGCTCCACGATATGGATAATTATGATTATGCACGTGGAGAGTGGGTTCTATATATATATTTCCTATATTCTATATATTTTATATTATGTATACTTTCTCTTCGATAAGCATAAACATGTATTGTTATAACAAATGTGTAGCATTTCCTGTTACAATATAATATAGGCTTGGTTTTTTAAATTAGCGTAAATTGTCATCATACTTGGGGTATTTTTCCGATTTATCATGATATAACTGTTGTTTATTCTTCTTTATATTTTTAATTAGTTTTCTAGCTTCGTTAAATTTGAATTTTTTGAATTAAAGTATTATAAAACAGCTTTTAAATGAGTTACGGCAGCAGGAATACAATTCACAAATTAATTACATTTTAATTTAAATATTTCGGATTGACTAGGATTTAAATATTATATATGGAAGATTATAAACAAATATTATAAATTATGCAACAAAGTTGATGAGCAACATTCATGTGTTGAAAGATGTTGCTCAACATTTTTCCTGCAACATTTTCCTAGCAACATTCTGTAGAGTATTTTATTATATAAACTTTATAACATATTTATAAAAATTATCTTTTAGATAAAGCTGTTTTAGGGAATGTGACTTGGCTGAATCAAAGCTAAAGGTATTGAGTACATCGTAGTTATGCACTCTCCACTGTAACTTTCTTAATTTTGCAGCTACATTTGCCTAGATACCTTTTCTACTGCATTTCGTCATGTTGAATAAACATTTTTTAATCCTAGTTAATTCAAGATCATAATTGGAAAACACTACTTTTAACCATATAAAATTATATATAAATATTTTTTTAGCGAAATTCCTATGCAACAAATTAGTTGCACATTTTTGTCATTTAAATTATGTCAATGAGGCTAGCAACCCTAATTTTTAAGTGTATTTTGGTCCGAGATTTTAAAAAATACAACATTTTTAAACCCAATATCCCTTCTAATTTCCCCCATTTTTTTGTTTTAACTTGGTTGACGCGACCCCATTATCATCGCCAGGTGCGTGCTCGCTGCCTCGTGTCGATGGCTTCCCGACTCTGACTCTCACCTAATCATTGCGTTTTTAAATTTGACAATTAGACTAATTCGTCGTTGCATAAGGGAATTTACAAAAAAGATTACCTTCGACTCGACTCACCCAAAATAAATACCGAATAAGTACACACCGGAGAGCACACGAACACAATGAAAAAAAATATAAATATAAATAGAAACTGCAGTTGTTGTCGCGCAACTTCCGGTAATAAAAATAAAAGAATGCAAAGAACAAACAATTAAATACAAGAAAAAATTTACCAAATGCGGTTGGCCTTCTTTTTGGAAATTTCAAACGATTTTTTTCTTCTTTTTTTTTTCAAATGCAAATCGCGTTTTTACTTCGAAACGGAACGAGCCACACGAACCAACAGAGGAAAGAAAACTTGGTGGAAATGAACACTTTATGCGGGTCTCCTACGTGAATCGATCACACGGCACCGAATGAATGGCAGCCAGCAGGTGGCCCCGGCTTTTATAGGGCCCCAACAACCCTTTGCCGATCCTGGCCAGCTTGTTGTCGTCCCCGGTCCCGGATAAGATAACCAAGCATGGTGCGATGCAGATGTCCCAAAATGCCCGCCCGCCTAATGGGGATGATAGTGTCAGGCTTGGGGGAGGCTCATGTCAGCCATGGGATGGGAATGAGGAACACGAGGATGGGGATGAGGATGAGGGCAGCACACACTTATCGCCGGCCGCCTGGCGCAATTATGCAAAACAATATGGTGGCCCCCGCCTGTTATCGATCCAATAGATAACCGTCGATAATCAGATACGAGATAACCCAGAAAGGAGTATCGTGGCACAACATCTAACCAACATTAATGAACTGAGGGGAGTTGGGGGTCAAAAACTAGGGTTTACACTACAAAACTGTGTGATCTGCAAAGGCAAAAGGGTATCCAAGGGATACCCCCTAAAGACAATAAATCACCTTGGCTTCCTGGATCTATTCCTGGATCTATTAATCTATCAATCTTTGTCGTGCGATCTATGTTCCTCGTTAGGAATCACTTTTTTACATTTTTTGATTAGCTAATCAGATAAAAGTGTCTAAAAGGGGAGAAATTATGGATCAATATACATACAATATTGGGTAGGTTATATATAATATAAGTAATTGGGTTTAACAAAGTCGCCTAAACTGTGATCAGAAACTATACATATATACTTGCGCAGGAAGCACATTCAAAATGAAGTATAGTTAAAGAACCGTTATAATTCCAAGGAATACATGTTAAAAGTATATATATTTATTGGGAAATTGTATCAAGTTATTGATTTTCTTATTCCCAGTTATTTTCAAAAAAAAAAATGTCAGCTAAATATATATTCGTTAGATCCTTAAGTTATTTATATTACAGAAAAAGTACTACAAGAGTTCCGAAATATCAGTTTTTAAGAACTAATTTGGCTACAACGATAGCAGTTGATGTTTAAATTTAGATAGTAAATCGTGATATATTAATATATATAAATATAAGTATAGGTATCTTCCATATATCTCTCAAACTAGGATATGGACAGTTTGAAAGGCAGACGGATTGACGGATAGTTTGGTGGAAAAGCGAACAAATGGACATGGCTAGATTGACTAGGCTGATGCCTAATAGGGTTATTTTAAATAATTATACCAGATATATAAATAAGACTATGGGAAATATATATATCATGGCTTTAAATCGAAGACATTAGTTTTCCTAGAAACGGACATGACTAGATCGACTCTGCTGTTAAAGCTTTAAAGGATTGTTTTCATTTTTATACTGAAACCTGATATATAAATGAATATATTAATACAATACAATAATAATTAATATAAATATTTTCCAGATAGTTATCTAAAACTAAGACATTAGTTTTCCTAGAAACGGATAAACGGACGAATCGGCGGACAAGCGGACTAACGGACATGACTAGATCGACTCTGCTTTTAATGCAAATCAAGACAAGAAAGGAACTAACTTTGGGAAGCTGAAATGTGTATACCCTTGCAGTTTGCCATCGGATCATGGCATCGAATCATAAATCGCTCCTAACTCAGCCCAAAATGCATTAATTTCCGCTTCTTTATGCTATTTTTTTCTATGTTTAGAAATCTAGGTTAAGAAATGTGCTACAAAGAGGCGCCTTTTAATGTTGATCAACAATAAATATTTATTAGGTTGGAAAAGACTCTTTCACTGTCTTGCAAGCTTCTGACTGAAATTATACTACAAGGCTATAAATATAACTTTTGTATTATACTTAGTTGCAATGTTCTGAATAAATTAATTAATGTTATTTTGCTATCTTCAAGCACCCAAAATATAAAGAAATCAATTTAAGCAAGTTACAGGTTGAAAATAATGCCGCAATTGTACTGAAAAAAATCAATCAAGAGTCTTATGAAAAGTGATTTTCAATAAGGAAAATCAAAAGAAATAATCAAGGAAGAAAGTATACCTTCTTCCTTGATTATTTCTTTTGCTCAGCTTTCATCTAGGATATGCACATATATTAAATAAAGAAATTATTTATAGCAAGGCTTAGGCACAAACCCTACAGAGTTGGCTCAGCTCAGCTATCAGAATTGGTACAGTTGCGCTTTGGCAAGCTCTCCAGTTCCAGGAGCGTCGCCAGGAGTTGAACCCTTTGGGGTTGGCTTTTAGAGACTTGCTTAATCAGAAATAATTCGTTAAATAAAACAAGCAGCCATCAGACTGGGGTGGGCTGGCAGCGTTGATTGGAATAGGATTGGGGAGCGAACGCCTAGATAAGGAGCATATGGGGCGATCGAAAAGGAGACCTGGCCGGGATTTATGACAGCCAGGCAAATAATACACGACACCGAATGTGGAATCAAATAGAAATTTCATAATTTCGGTTTCCACGGAATGTGCCGGGGGAGGAAGCGGGAGGGTCCGTTGCTTATCTAGCCGGCCACTTTGTGTGGCATCAGGTAAAACCCAGATAAGCCCCCGTCCGGCACGGAGAGGGTGTGCAGAGCTGCTGCTCCTAGCTTATCGCAGTTTAAATATTAATTCAGGGATATGCTCGGAGCGGCGATAAGGCGGAGAGCAAACACTTGAGCGCGCAGTGGTTCCCGGAAGGCGGAAGGGGCTCCGGCATCGGCACCGGAAACCAGACCAGTTGCCAGCTGCAGGTCCTCGCTTACACTTACCAACTGTGCTTCCTCCGGCGATGTGCTTGGCTTTGGCTGCTTCTTGTTGTGCCTGGCCACCTCGCGGCGCAGGGCGGCAATCTGGAAGGGTGGGAGACGTTTATACGCGGACTCAGAGAAGGCTCACATCGCACAAGTGCCATACCTCGCGATCCTTCTCCTCGCAGCGCCTGTCCAGCTGCTCCTTCTGCTGCTGCGTCTCGGCCAGTAGCTCCAGTGCCGTACGGGCGCGTTCGTCGCTGCCTCCGGCCGCTCCCTGGTAGTCGTCATCGCCGGGACCAGCTGTCTCGGCCAGCACCTCTTGGGCCAGGTTCGTCAGCTGGCCCTTGAGCGTGCTAAGGCTGTTGTTCAGCCACGACATCTTCTCCGGATTGCCCTCTGCCTCTGCTCTGCTCCTCTCTCCACTCTCTGACGCTGCGTGGCGGGGCGGGGGCGTTTGTTGTTGTCTCTGCTCGGTGAGATGGTAACTCACTCTCTTCGCGCGGGGGGACAGGGCGGTGATTCCAGGCGAATTTCGTTACTTTCTGTTGCCTGTTTTTTGCGTGGCACCACAAATTGTTTGCAGCTGATTTTGTTATTGTTTCACTTCTCAGCGACTATCGGTTATCGATAGGCGCTCGTCATCACATCGACAGTGGGCGCGTGGCGGCAGTGCAAAAATTCAAATCTTTGGATTTGCACCGATTTAATCTCATTTATTACTAACTAACTATTAACTAAATTCATTCATTTTGTTTTTGTTATAGCAACCCAACATACACAAGATAAAACAAAAGATAAATAACAATATGTTTAGGAACAATCACCGTTCCCAGAGTTTAATTCACCTTATTATTTATTAAAAGAGCCCAAAAGCTAATGTTACTTCTTAAAAATACTGCAGGTTCTTGTAATCAATTTAAATATTTAAACTTTTCTTGCTTTGACAGTTCAGACCAGTGTTGGAAAACGTCACAATTAAGGAGGAGCGCACTTTTCAAATTTAACTGAAACAGCCAAGCAAACAAATTAATTGATTTTGAAATATTTGAAAGCTATATTTTTAATAGCCAATAAAGACGGTTAACAAATTCATATATGCATTTTATAGAAACAGCTTAGAAATTCGTTTTACTCATGCTCTAAACGAATTTCTTGCGAAAACCCTCGGGACTTCCTTCCCAAATGGCTTAAATCCTCGGGAATTCCTGATGAATTCCTGAGGTTTGGTACTGAAGGGTAGATAATATATGTATATCCTTCAAGCCAAGGCATTTAGCTCTTCATTCTATATAGTAAAAATATTAAAAAAATAATAATAATAATAATAATAATAAAAAACACTTCGGATCCACACTTTTCTTTTGTTGCAACGTTTATTTCGAAATCAAAAAAAAAACATTGGCTTAACACAAACCAAGAGGGATTGGGGGAAACAGCTCGACATGACTAATGAGTTGAGTGATTGGCATGGTATTTACAGCCTGGTTGGGAGCTTCTCCTCCTCCTCCTCCTCCTCCTTCTCTCTTTCTCAGCCTCCGACAATCCCGTCTAGAAAGAGCGTGGCTGGGAGCCGAAACCGAGACCCACGCCGCGCATTGTGTGAGTGGCCGCTCGTGCCATCTCGTACTGCTGCTCCATGTTGGAGAACATGCGCTGGCGCAGCTGGACATCCGCCGGTACGCCCACACCGGCTGCTCCGCCAGCATGAGCTGCTCCGGCAGAAACTGCGCTTGCTTCGCTGCCTGCATTGCCATTGCTGGCCTCCGCCGGCTCACTAACTCCGCCACTGCTGCTGTTAGGATCCCCATCACCGGATGAGCCGGCATTCTTGATGCCCATCAGGCGCATAAACTTTGAGGCCACCTTGCCGTCAGAGTCCTGGGAAAAGTGGGCGTTGCCCCACTTGTTCGCCGAGTCCTCGCTCTTCTTGGAGCCCCAAAGAAGCTTGCGCTTGTGCTGCTGCTCCGCATAGCGATTGGCATTGATAATGCCCGGATTGTAGTAGCTGGGCAGTTGGATAGGTTCCGCCGCAGGAGTTGCTACTGCTGGGGTGGCCAGCTCCAGGGACATCAGCGAGGGTATCTTGGGTGCGTAGTTGGGCGTGGGCAGAAGACCGCTGCCGCTGGCGTTGCCTCCTCCGGAAGCCATAGCTGCGGCTGCTGCATTAGCGGCTGCCAGAGCAGCCGCTGCTGCCACGGAGGCAGCTGCTGAAGATCCACCGCCGCCGCCGGATTTGTTCAGCAGATGATGAGCTCCGGATATAGCTCCTCCGCGGAGCGCCTGGGATTGCTCTTCCTTGGGAGATCGGGAGCGGCTGCTAGAGTCGCGTTCGCGATATTTGCGCGATTGCTGATGCTGCTGCGCCTGCTGGCGGCGACGAGAGGGCGGCGTTCCCGTGGGCGTGCGTGATCGAGAGCGGGAACGTGAGCGGGAATCACGGCGCCGGCGACCGCCGCGATCATCGTAGGAGCGGCGCTGAGTAGCAGCGCTTGCGGCTGTGACTGAAGCGGAGGAAGATGAGGAGTTGTGGTGGTGGTGGCGCTGATCCTTGCCGCTGTGATGGCGACTGCTCTTCTCCGATCGCCGGCGATCTTTGTCGCGAACCCGCTGATCCCGATCCCGGTCTCTCTCCCTGTCCTTGTCCCGCTCACGCTCTCTCTCGCGCTCCCGGTGACCATGGCTGTCTTTGGTACGATGATGACGATGCTCGTTCTGCAAGAGAAGAATCAGGTTCAATGAGGGATACGGAATAATACGAAAAGGTTTCCCTGGAATTGCACACTTTATGCATATTTTCAAGGTATTTTTAGATGGACTTGAGATTAGTGCTCACCTTGCTGTGATCCCTGTCACGCTCCTTGTCCCTGCCGCGTTCTAGATCGCGCTTCTCCCGCTCCCTCTCCCTGTCACGCTCGCGATCCTTGTTCCTGTGCCAGTCCCGCTCCCTATCGCGATCCCTGTCGCGCTCCTGACGCTGATGGCGACTCTGCTGCGGATCCTGAAACGGCAAGAGGGCAGAGAGCCCACCGAGAAGAATTACATTAAAGCGATTCAGCGCCACTCCTTGGGCAGGCAAAAGGATCTACAATCTAGGGGCTAGAATGGTTCGATTCGATTGTATGTGGCCACCGGCTGGGGAACCGAACGGAGGCTGGTCCTCTGAGAGCTGGGCTCCGTTGTGGTATCCTAGATTGCTTAGAGAGTAGTTAAGATTTTTTTTTGATCACTTTTTTTTTTTTGTATACTCACTTTCGTGCGGTTCCCTCTTAATCTCTTTCTCTCTCTCATTCACTTTCTCTCTTGCTTTCGCTTTCGCGCCACCAGTGAGGGAGAGTGTGTGTGTGAGTGTGTATGTGCGGGCGGGTGCGGACGTGTGTATGGTGGGTGTGCGTGTCCTGGACACGAGCACACCACCACATCACAGCCACGGAGACACACACAAGCCTAGACTCTACAAATCAGTTCGATTGTCGCGTTATCGAGGCTATTTGGTTATCGGCAATCGTGCGATTTGCCACGAGCGAGGAGGAATCGTCAATAGTCGTAGGTCAGGATTTACTCTTTAATTTTTTTTTTTCTTTTTAAAAGTGTTTTTTGATTTTTGTCTGGTTTTGGTTTGGTTTCGTTTACATAATAACAATAACAATGATAATAAAATGGTAGAGTTTAGTCATTTAAATATTAATTGGCATATAAAATGGTAAAAACTTAACTAAGCTGGGTCCCAACAAACAACAACAACAAAGTGTGCAATCACACAAAGCGGACCGACATGGGCTTTTCGATTTTTTATTTCTTTTTTCGACAAAAGAACAGAGCCAAAAGGAGACAAATTTTTGGATTTATGCTGGCGCAGTGGCTAAAATTAAACATTTTTCTTTTGGGGGGGATTGGGTTGGAGCAAGGCACAGCAGCGCCGCATGTCACACCGATCGGTCAGATCGAAAGATTCTGAATTTCAGGAGGAGGAGACGGAAACCGAACGGGGCAGAGCACAGTGGCGGGTGGCACAACACACACAATAAAATCAGAAGTTTTAATTATTTGACATAATTTTTGTTATATCAATAACTGTAAGAATGTTGAATTAAAAAAAAAAAAAAAAAAAAAAAAACTGTGTGATTTTAGTGGCACAAAAGTATTATCAAAATCCACATTAAAAATTAAATAATTTTTAAAATTTGTTCCAAAAGAAAATGAATTTCAATGTAAATTTATCGATTAATGCCTGAATTCCAGGATTTAGAGGCGCATTGACACATCCAAGTGGAATTGAGATCAAGGCTGAGCACGCTGGCACGTGAAGGAGGAGAAACCGTATTATTGATTTGTGGGCTTGTGTATTATTTGTGTCCATATGTGTGCCTAATGGCCTGCCCGCCACTGTTTGCCGCTGTCCGTTATGTGTGTGAAGATGCCAGCAGCGATGCTGGCGCTGGCAGCGGAAGGAAATATCGCGTGGAAGATTCGCATCCGCTCCAACCCAAAATTACGGAAACACAGACACACGCACATTTGATTGAGACTGTCTCAATGGAGGATATACATATGTATTTACAAATCGATTTTGTAGAACATCAATTCTTTACCTCATCTATGCGGCCTCTGCTGCTGCTCCTGTGATGATGCTGCTGCTGCTGCAGCTGCTGCGACGTCGACAGCGGTGGAGTGTGATGCCGTTTTTTCGGCCTTTCTCTAGGGCTGCTGCCGTTGCCGGCGCTCTCTCTGCCGGCACAGACGTCGGCGTCGCCGTCACCGTCGCTGCTGCCGATATTATTGTTGTTCCTGCTGTTACTACTACTATTGATGTTGTTTTTGGCCCTCTGCTTTACGGATGTTTTTCCCTTGGCTGCAGGCTGCTGCTGTTGTTGTTGTTGTGGTGCCTAGGGGAATTTTTCAACTATTCAGAAACAGCAAATTCGCATTATTTTACTAAAGCACTAAATATACAACTAAATTAGAGTTAGTAGGGGATTATGGGATCAGTTTTTTTTTTTTAATTTTAACGCCTTGCGCACACACGCATGCACGCACGCCACCACAGACACACACACACACGCACACAGACGAGGTGTACACAAAATGCGCTCTGACATTGGATTTCGATTTTCTATTTTTTTATTTAGTTTTCCAGCTGCGCCCGATTCAGCGGAGTTTTTATAATTACCCGTATCTGGTAGCCGGCATCGTCCTGGTCATCCTCGCTGCTGTAATTGACCAGCGCCTCCATTATATTTCGCAGAAAATGCGTTTAAGCGCCGAAAAGTGCGACAAAAAAAATTACTCGAGAAACATAGCGGCCAGTGTGGTCGTTCGTTCGAAATATGCCAGTTGAAGGCATGCACTAAATATGCCAGAAAAGGGAATAAAAACTTGGGCACTTATCGATAATTGTCGCCAAGTTGTCAGAAACTATCGCAATTCAAAAAAGGAAAAACATTACATTCTTTTTATTGGTATGTATAAACACTGAGAATTCCATCTTTATTCGTTTAAATTCATCTCCTTTGTTTTGGAAGTTCACAGTCTTTTGCGTAAATATAATACAAAAAATAATATATAATATATATAAAAAAAAAAGTTATAATTCGTTTCTATTATATACACAAGTTAAATTTTGAGATTTCGAATATGGTGTATCTTAAACTATTATGTATGTATGCATTCTTTTTTAAATTTTAAACTAAAAATAAGTCTTCAACATTCGTAAAACATAAGCTTGCTTTGTTTTTAAAAGGAACTTCTATAAATATTTTAAATATTCTTTTTTGGTATTACGGTCTTTCTGAACCATGTTTATCAGTATTATTTTTTCTATAATAAGTTTAACACAAAAAAAAAAAAATTATAAAAATCAGCTACATTCTTGTATCTTCTGGTTTGTTTCATTTCATCTTGAACGATTATGTAAGTATGTTTTTTTTTAATTTATAACTAAGAAGTCAACTTCCGTAAACAAATGCTTACATTGTTCTAAAAAGGAACATCATTTATTTAAATATTTAAAATATTATTTTTTATAGTAAATGCTTTTTTTTTGTTAAAAAAAATATATATATATATATATATATATATATATATATATATATTACATTCTTTTTCGCTTTACAAAACACATCTTCCATCTCCAACATCTTCGTAAAACAAATGCTTGCTTGTTTTAAAAGGCACTTTGACATTTCTTTAAATATTTAAAATATTATTTTTGGTATTAAGGCCTTTTTGAGCCATTTTTATTATCCTTTTAGATATTAATAAGTTTTAATTTTTTTTTAAATAGGTTAAAAAAAAAAAAAAAAAAAAAAACAGAAAGCGGCTACATTCCTGTATGTTCCAGTTCCTTTTACACTATTGTGTAAGTATACGTTCTATTTTTTTTTTAATCTAAAACCAAAAATGAGTTCAACATTCGTAAAACAAATGTTTACATTATTTTTAAAAGGAACTTCATTTCTTTAAATATTAAAAAAAAATATTTTTGGTTAATAAATGCATTTTTATATATACAAAAAAAATGATTACATTCGTTTTCGCATTACAAAACACATCTTCCAAAATTCATTAAAAAAATGCTTGCTTGTTTTAAAAGGCACTTCAGTGTTCTTTAAAAATACATTTTCCTTCTTAACGGTAAAAAAAAATAATACTTTGCTTCAGTCTTTAGGTTCCATAAAATACAGTTATTCGATCATTTTCTCCGTCAGTTGGCGAATTTTGAGTGGAACGGGTAGTGGTGGAAAATTCGCGTCGCTCAGCTTGAAGTCATTCTCTTTTCCAGGACCAAAGGGAAAGGGAAAGGTGGGATTATAATCACTAGCCTTCCAAGGAGGTACATTTCTTTTCCGTGAAAATGGAAAAAATCTCAGTGAATTCGCAGCTCCCAATGTCGAAAATCTGTATCCAGACTTTTGGAATTTCTGTATTAAAAATCAACATAAAGAAATGGTTACATTGTTAAAAACATTTAAATAACATTTACTAAGGTCAAATCGAGATTTAAAAAAGACTACATTTTAAATATACATGCAAAAAGTATAAACAATTGATTAGTATAAAAAAAAAATTGAATTTAGATCCAAAACAATTAAAAATCGCTTTAAAAATGAAAAAAATTTAAAAATCAAGAAAGTTACTTCTGCAAACTCTTAAATATATATATAAATTTATAATGAATTAGTCATTTTGATTATAAGCGCCGACAACGAACCTGTAGGAGCCACAAAATACGTGTCTTACTGCATGTTAGGCTCTGGCGGCCAGTGACCACCAGGGTGATAAATCAGATAATACCCAGGTGGATTGCCATAAGGATACCAAGGGTTGTAGCCGGGAAGATAAGTAGGATGAAAACCAGGAAGATAACCAACCTGCTGTTGGAGCTGCATCTGCCGCTCGTTGATCTCCCTGATTCGGTGGGATACTTCCATTCGTTGATGTTGATTCGGAAATATTCGTTGAGGCATCATCATGGGCGCATAATGGTTCTTGTTGGTCTGATGAAATGGATGTGGTGGTCCCACGATACTGTTGTTGTTGCTCGGATTGATCGGCGTCGGTGGATTACCGAAATTGGCTACCGAATCAGCAGCCACTGGCTGGTGCTCTGGCTGGGCCCCTGGGTACAGCATATAGGGTGGCATACTCTGATAGGGTGGCATATTCTGATAGGGTGGCATATTCGGATACGGGCCATAGTTGTGGGCAGGTATCATGCCCTGGAATGACTCTACTGGTGGTGATGCTTCCATCAGATTCGAGTTGTAATTCTCATCCGGCACCTGCGACTGCTCAAGATGCGGATTGTGGTTCCTGTCCTCGCACTGATAATTCTCACAGTTCTGGTAAAGCTGAGTCTGCCAAAAACGTCCTCTTCCCGCACGGTAGGAGTTTCGGCGACGAAAAAAGTTATTAGAGGATCGACGATTGTCATCCTTCGGTGGTTTTTGTTGATGTTTAGCTATCTGCTTAGGCGTTTGGGCCTGCTGATCCTCCTCAGGCATCTGGAGAGGCTCATCATCATATGTGGGTGGCATTTGGACAACATCATACGTTGGCTGGACAACGAGCGAAGCGGCGGCAATTGGCGATAGCGACCTTTCTGGCACCTGCGCCACGGCACGGTCTATCTGGGCGCGAATCTCAGAGCCAGAAAGCGGCGGGGAGGAATCTTGGAAGCGCCAAGAATCTAGAAAATCGTTGTTTGGGCTCGGCTCGTTCGACTCATTAACGATATTCAGTATAGCCTTGCACATCCAGTTGGCAGGCTCAGGTTGGCGGCGAGGGAATTTCGTGAAATCAAGACCCTCTGCCATGAGAGCCAGATTGAATTCATGAGGTGACATAACACTAAGCTTCACTGCATCCATCTGCATGGCAATCTGTAGCACGGCATCATCCCACTCTTGCTGAGGATTGGCCATATGGGTGCGGGGTGACATCTGCTCCTTGGCAAGCATCTCGTAGCCGATAGGATTCAGCTTGGGTGGCTGCCTAGCGCTGATGGCTTTATTTATGCTCGCATTTTCAGGGGGACGCATCATCCAGTCAACGCATCCGTGGATGTACCTCTGGAACGACATAGGCCCGAGGTCCAGCTGGCGCCATTCCTCTTCTGCTGTCAAAATTGCTGATGCAACTGCTGGTCCAGAGGTGCTCATGGCTGATTCTGGCTTGGACAATGCAGGAGCTTTGGCTGCCATTGCGGCTGAGGATGCTTTACGCTTAACTGCTCGTTTCTCTTGCTTTTTTTTCTTGGTCTGCAGCCTCTTTAAAGCCCAGAGCTTGGACTTTTTAAATGTTGCTTTGATTTTCTTATAGTGTACAACACTTGTCGAATGATTAAACGACTTGCGACCGTAATACTGAACCGGTCCCTTTATCTGGTTCTTGCACTTCCTAATGGGTTTATTTCTGTAGTTCCTGTGCTTGTTTAGTTGGTTGCTATATCCCGGCATTTCTGGAGAAGGAAGCAAAGGTGCCCTAGGGCTGTCTGCGGTGGACAGAGAAAAGATATATTAAATATTAAAAAGATTAAGTAATTCAATTAAATATTAATAATATTAAATGATTAATTTAAATATCAAAAACCTTGAATATAAATTATGCCCCCCCAATGAACCCATTTTTTAATTGTTACAAATTATATAATTACCGGATCTATTGTTATGTTGTATTATTATTTATTTTGTAAGTAATGTTATTTAATAAAAATTATTAGTCACATTAGTTAATAGATGGAGTTCGTCACGCTAAAGGGGTATTAGAATCAAACCAAATTAGTTTGTAAACTAAAACAAATTCCTACAAACTTAGTGTTAGATTCTTATTTTCTTGTATTATGTTATTTGATTAATATTGGGTCAGAAGACGAGTATAAATACCTAGAGAAACTATATGGAGGAGAACTACGAAGCCAAATTGAATGAAGTCGTAACAAAGAGTCATCATTCGGTCCAACTTCTTCCAAATCGGCGTTTACTTTGCGAAAACACAAGAATGAGAGGGAGACAGGATAAGCCCCTGTATTGGTTGGAAATTAAACACTCTACACAAACTCTACTCTAAACATTGCCGCCAACAATCATGAATATGCATAGACTTGACATTAAAATATACACTTTTTGGAATATGATCTAAACTATTTAACGCTGATGTATCATAACGCCTGCAGACTTCGAGAAATATGAGGGAAATGTTGCTGAAAATGTTTATGCAAAACAAAACAAATCACAAGTTTACCAACACTGAAAAGCACGCACAAAACATGGCGGATGAAGAGCAAAAGCGAGCACGAAAGAACACGTGCTTCAAAATTTCAGCAACTTCCGGATTTGCAAAAAATCTAATAAGATGAAATCTTTATTTTGATTTGTGGCAAAGAGTTGTCCGAAACACTAAATAATATGCGTTGAGGAAATGCCGAATGATAATTAATAGGAGGAACGGACACAAAAAGGTTTTCTTTTAATTCTGGCACTGGATGTCGTAGGATTTGTTTTGGCCAACACTCTTGCTCTTCCATGATAGCAAAATTCAGTTTTTTCGGGCAGTTATCATGTTTTTTGTTGCTGGTGTCGTGCGTCGCGCAGTTTGTTTATGAACATTTCAGGGATTTGTTGACGACGCCAGATTTTATCGAGCCGGATAAATTGAGATAGTAAACTTACCGTTCGATGGAGTCTGCGACCTGGTTAGGGACACCTCCCTGCAAATGGCAAAGGTTGGGGAAGCATGGTAAACAAAAGCTAGGAGAATGCCGGAGAAGAGCGGCACCAGAGCAAGGAGAATAATTTGTAGCACTCACTTTGGGAACAAGTCCACTTGCCGTTTGATTTAGCTTAACACAAGGGTTTTTCCCGCTCCGCTCTTCGTCTTTTTTCCGCTTTTGCCGTCGTTTGGAATTAAACTTTCTCGCGATTTCTCCTGGCGCTTCTTTTGGCGATTGGTAAGATGTTTCACGACTGGCATCTTGAAAAAAAAAAAAAAAAAAAAAAAGCACGCACCGTACGCTTCGCGCGTTTGAAACCAACTCAACGAGGCGAATTCGATGATTTGAGTTATCGGCGGTATTTACTATATTTAGGCAGAGATTAAATCCAGTAAATTATTGTTATTTTTTTGTCATCCAAGATAGCCAGGCCGAGTCATGCTCATTTTTCATTTATCACTCTCACTGAAAATTTTTCAGTCGCCAGTCCTCGTCGCACCCAGTTGTGTGCCTTAATATTCCGAATATTTTGATTTTTCTCGCAATACTTTTAAAAATTTTGTAGTTTTTCACGCAATTTTACACTGTTATCGATATCGTCGAAAATCACTTAACGCGTTGGTACTATCGTCTTTGGTATTTTTAAGAGAACGGTGTACTGCACGACGGCGCGCTTATTCCGAGGCATCCATCCAGGTTTGAAGAAAGAACAGATGCTGGGGGATCTCCAGTTCCTTCCGGAGATCAACACACTGGCAACATGTCGGACGAGGACGCCGACTACCAGCTGGCCATGCGCTTGCACAAGGATCTAAACGGTGACGATGACACCGCGGCAAACCGCTCGCAGGCAGATGAAGTGAGTAGCTAAGCAAATGACATGGGGGGAAACATCATTTTCTGACATCTCGTATGCCCAGGACGGGGATTTGCAGTTTGCCCGGCAGCTGCAGGCTCAACTCAATGACAGCGAACTGGACAGCAGCCTCCAGTTCATTTACTCCGACGGAGAACAACCTGATAGTGTGCAGCACGCCAGACCTCCGCAGCAGAAACCAAAAGACTCATACAAACCGGAGGATGTGGCGCCTGACTATCTTAATCAGACCCAGAACCTGGTGCACCCCGGGTGGGAGCTGGTGGACCCTAGCCCCGACATATACTCGATGTTTAGTCGGTTCAACCAGAAATTCTTTCAAGATCGACTCGGGGCCGTCGTCCTGGAGTGGAGCAAGCGCATGTTTTCCTGCGCTGGCATATGCTACCAGAGGTCCAATAGATACATTAAAGAGGTGACCATCCGCCTCAGCGAGCCGCTGCTCAAGCTGCGTCCGCGCAAAGATCTCGTCGAGACCCTGCTGGTGAGTATTAGACATCCAGATGAACTCGACAGTCCTTGTAATGCCTCTTGGTCCTGCAGCACGAGATGATACACGCCTACTTCTTTATCCTAAACGTGCGCGAGGGCAATGGCGGCCATGGGCCAAATTTTAAACAAAAAATGAACATGATCAACAAGGTGGCGGGCACGAATATCACTGTGTACCACAGCTTCCACGACGAGGTGGCTGCCTATCGCACGCACATCTGGCGCTGCACTGGGATCTGCCAGAACCACACTCCCTTCATGGGCTGGGTGAAGCGCACCTCCAATCGTGCTCCCGGCCCCAGCGACCAGTGGTGGGAGAAGCATCAGCGCGATTGCGGCGGCACATTCATGAAGGTCAGTGAGCCAACCAAGGCACCGAAGCCTCCCAAGGCAATCAAGCCCCCTAAAACCTCGAAAAAGGCTCCGCCAGCCGTGGCTGATCCCAAGACCGATATACGCGGGTGGTTTAAGAAGCCGCCGGCCAAGAAGCCAGCCACCAATAATGCCGTCCGGGGCGCCGTTCCGCCATCGAAACCCTTGCAGGGCGGCAATAATTCTACATTGCCAAATCCCTGGCCGCCACAGTTTAAGCCAAAACCGGCTGGAGCCAACATTAAGAGTTTCGGAGACTTGAGCCGCGACAGCGAAGATGATGAACCGCCGGCGAAAACCAACCGCGAGAAGTTTCCATCGTTTAAAGAGACCGAAGAGGGCTACGCTATGCCCGGAGCTGCGCATGGAGAGGCCCGAAGCATACGTGAAATCCGTGAACGGCGCTTCGGCAAGCAGAAAAAGCAGACGCCGCCCAGTGAGCCCAGCGTAAATGGCAACAAAAAATCAGAACAATGGGAGTCCTATGACGAGGATGTAATGGTCAGAGATGCCCCAGAGATTATGATAAACCTAATCGATGATTCCAGCAGTTCCGATGATGAGCCTGCTGCTCATAAGGACATGTCTAGCAAGAGAAAAATTGATAAGACGGCTGGGAAGGACCCCAAAAAGCGGCGCCGCGACGACGACACTAGTGACTGCGAAATACAACATTGGGAGTCCATTGAGGAAGTCGATGCAGTGCCGGTTAACCTCGACAGCGATAGCGAGGATGATGATGAGCAGCTGCAGTTCAAGGTGCCACCAAGACGCTTTCCCATGAGCAGCCAGGAGCGCTCGGAGAATGTAAAGCGCGAAGTTTTAGAGGATGAATCCATTTCATTCGTCAAAGACGATATCGTCTTCATCGATGACGAGTACAACGATGAGGAGCGCGAGGAGGGCAACGATCCTGCGATTAACCCCATCGGCATGGATGGCCACGCCTCGCTGTTGCTGGAGTTCCGTAACCACAACGACGTGGTGCCCAGCTGCTCCAGCCACGTCAATAATGAGGAGACCGACATTGTCTGCTGTCCAATATGCTTCGATTCGATAAGGCGCATCGATCTGTCCAATCACTTGGATGGCTGCAGTATTACACAGCGCGTGGCGCCGCCTTCCTTCAAACGTGCCGGCGGAGGCGGTGTCACCAAGACAGAGTCGTCTGTGCGCGGCCGCAAATCCAAATCGGAGTCGACCAAGAATACACTGCGTTCCTGCGGCTACACTGAGTCCGAGGTCGCTGCCCTTAACCTGAGCAGCTCTAGCGACGACTCCACCTCGATGCTGGCCAGCGAGGATGAGCTAACACCGCGCCAGCGCCGCCAGCGTGGCCTGTTCAAGTCGACTGTCGGCTGCCCGAAGTGTGGTCAAGAGTTTATGGGCCACCAGCTTGAGGCCCATCGCCAAATCTGCCCTGGCAAGAAGCGGCGCCACTGAGATTTCACACACACACTCCACTTGAGAATTGTTTTCCTTTACGTTAATCTCTTTAATTAATAAATAATGTTACAAAATGCGACCAAAGTAGCGGAGGTTTCGCTTGTGCGAATATCGGGTGGCCAGTGCCGGCCAGTGGACAACAAATAGGTCCGCCAGCGGCAGCAGCAGTCGTCCGCTCAACGAAAGGCTTTCCACCCGGCAGAAACTCTCGACGAACACGATCCGGGAGCCAGCGGGCAGGCGTCCGAGCAGCCGCCACAGATAGGCAGCATAGCAGAAGGGCACACAGGTGCCGGGACCATTGCAGAGTATTAGCTGCGGCCGATCTTGCCACACCAAATAGCAGCTCCAGAGGAGTGCCCAAAGCGTGGTGAAGATGCTGCTAAGCCAGGATTGTCCAACGCTGCGGCTACGTGGTACCCTCACAAAGTCCGAGCGGGCTGCCACGGGCACTGGCAGGGCCTCCCTTAGCTGACGCTCGGATGTGGTGTCGCTGCTGGCCAGGATGAAGCGTATGGGCTGGTACTTCCCCGCCTGCTTGACATCCTCCTGCTGCAATAGCGCCTGGGTCAGCCGGCACATCTCGGCCGTATGGCCGCCGGAGCCCAAGACCACGTAGGTGGGATACTCGGACTTGGCCTTGGATTTGGCTGTGCCGGCGGTGGTCATAATCCTCGCCAGAAGTGCACTTTTAAATGTGTGTCAAGTTAGCGTCGGTCCGTTAGCGTCAAAATGGAATGGTGGGAAAAATCTAGTATTTTTTGAACATGGTTCGTTCTTTGGATCAGGAACTAGTTCTGTTACCTCATCAACGGACAATATGGTATTTTTTGTCGCTCGTACACGAAAAGCACCAGATCGTCCGTGTTCCATTTTCCCACGTTCCATTTCGACGCTAACGACGCTAACTTGACGCACATTGTTTTAGTGCCTCATTATCTAGTATCTCTTGTCAAACGCTACCTGGCAACACTGATTTAATTAACAAAAGAAAAACTGCAATTTTTTTTAAATTACGGCGAGCGAGATTAGATTTTTTCGTTCGCAGTCCCAAATCGCGACCTCCGCCATTCCGCTGTCCTACAACGGAGGAGCGCCAGTCCCGGAGTCCGCGCCGAAGAGCGACCCAGAGCCGCAGCATTGCCTTGCCCCACACACACAGCTTTCCCCCCGAAAAGCAGAGCGAAACCGCCCCGCCCCCGCCTGCTTGCCCAGCCCCTCCTGCCCTTCAGCCATCATCCAGTCATCCAGCTCTGAGTATCCCCTGTCCGGGGGCTTAATCAGCAAAGAAAACAAACGAAACGCAACGCAGCGCCTTGCGGGGAGAGCAGGCAGCCTCCTGTGAGTAAGCGGAAGCAGCCAGCACAAGAACAAGCACTTGCCGAGGCAGAGGCACTGCTGAAGTCTGAGCAACGTGGATCCATATCCATCCGGCAGCTGAGAGATGCAGCATAGGCCACCATGGGTTCGCAGACCTTGGAGATACTGCGCCAGGGCGTGTGGGCCTCGCTGACCGGCGGCTACTTCTACGATCCGCATCAGGGTGTCTTCTGCAACGTGGTGCACCTGTACCTATGGCTCTACCTGCTCTGTTCGCCCTTCGTGGCCTACCTGGTAAGTAGCGTTCCCTGCCCCCAGCTCAGTTTAGACCCTCGGCGTAACCGAATTCCCTTTTGGCTTCTTAGTATTTCCCAAGCACTTGGCTGACATGGTGCCTGTACTGCGTGCTCACCAGCCTCACCATTTTGATGGTGAAACTGGCCAACCTGGCACTGCATCGGCTGTACGATCGCGCCCAGACCATGTCCGATGTGAACCTCAAGGGGCAGTTCTTCAAGGTCACCAAGGAGACGGAGCCCAGGCATGACGACGAGGGCGGCATCGAGATGAAGGTCATTCGGCCGGGCGGCTCTCGCATTTCCGTGGAGCAGGCCATCAACGAGGCAAGCGAGGAGAACAGCATGATGTCCATTGACAATGTGAACAGTATAATTGGTGAGTGCGCCCTCTCTTCTGTCCCAATCCGTAGAATCTCATAACCATTGCCTTCCCCAGATCTCAAGGTCGATGTGCATCGTAAAAACAGCTCGGAGTCCATCGAGCTCATGTTCTATGCCCCCTCTATGCTGTCCGGCGGCATCCAACAGGATCAGCAGTCCCTGGCAGGTTCTGCCAGTGTGAGCAAGTCCATACGGAGCACGGGTGGAGCCGTGGGCGGAGGCGGTGCCAGCTCATCCAACAGTGCTGCCGCCCAGGCGGAGCTCTTCAACAAGTACCTCACCGTCTATCCGGAGCTGGTGGAGGCACCCGGCAGCAGTGCGGGCAGCGCCGACGGCGGCAGCAGTGGCGGCGACAGCAGATCCGGGCCAGCACTGGCAGGAGTGGGTCCAGTGCAGCATGTAAGAACCGGGCATTTATCACGCAAGTGCTCCGAGGTATTCAGCCGCCGCCACCGACGACGTTTGGAGCGACAGAGCAGCTTGGACACTGCCGCGGCGGCGGCAGCAGCAGCATCTGGTGCCGGTGGTGAGCATAAATTGATGCGTAACCAGTCGGACACGATAGCCACGGCGGCGCCGTCGTTCCTGCACTCCCAGCCAACGAATAAGGCGCGCAACCAGGCGAATCCCCGCCAGCATTTTATAGCCAGCACACCAGCCACGGCGGGAATGGGAATGGGAGATGCTTCCTCCTCCACTGCGGTGGTGGTGATTGCACCCGCCTCGAGTTCCACCTCCTCAGCGAATCCCGGACGCTCGTCGCGTCTGCAGCGGCACCGCAGCTCCGAGACGCACGACGAGCGGTTGAAGCATCAGAACCGCGGTGGCCTCTTCCAGCCGATCCTGCATCATCCCCACCAGAGTGCAGCCAGCAGCATT